>NW_022095783.1:136140-347056 GCF_006542625.1 Nomascus leucogenys | reverse complement strand
AAACAGCCCAATGATAATGAAGCTTCTGTGAGTCACCACCCCTATAATGATGAAGATTCTGGGAGTCCCACCCCAACGATGATGAAGTTCTTTTAGACACCATCCCAAATAATAAGTTTCTTTGAGCCACAAACTCGACCATGAAGCTTCTGGGAGTCACCACCCCAATGATGATGAAGCTTCTGAGAGTCAACACCCCAATGATGAGGCTTCTGGGAGCCCCACACTGATGATGAAGCTTCTGGGATTCAACACTCCGATGATGAAGCCTCTGGGAGGCACCATCCGATGATGAAGCTTCTGGGAATCACCACCCCAAAGATGAAACTTCTGGGAGTCACCACCCCGATGATGGAGATTTTGGGTAGCACCATCCCGCTGATGATACATATGGGAGTCACCAACCCGATGATGATGAATCTTCTGGGAGTCACCACCCAATAATAATGAAGCTTCTGGGAGTCAACACCCCTACAAGGATGAAGCTTCAGGGAGTCACCACCCCGATGATGATGAAGGTGCTAAGAATAATCAACCTGATGATGAAGATTCTGGGATTCACCACTGCCATGATGAAGCTTCTGGGAGTCACCACCCCGATGATGAAACTTCTAGGAGTCACCACCAAAATGATAGAGATTTTGGGAAGCAACACCCCGCTGATGATAGTTCTGGGTGTCACCACCCCGATGATGATGAAGCTTCTGGAAGTCACCACCACGATGACGATGAAGCTTCTGGGAGACTGCACCCTTATGATGATAACGTTTCTGGGAGTCACCACCGGGATGATGATGAAGTTTCTGGGATTCACCACCCCGATGATGATGACGCTTCCGGGAGCCACCATAATGATGATGATGAAATTTCTGGGAGTCACCACCCTAATGACGATGAAGCTTCTGGGGGTCATGAACTCGATGATGAAGCTTATGGAGTCACTATCCCGATGATGAAAATTCTGGGAGTCACCACTCCGATGATTAAGGTTCTGGGTGTCACCACGTGGATGATGAAGCTTCTGGGAGTCACCACCCCTATGAATTAGCTTCTGGGATTCACCAACCTGATGATGAAGCTTCTGGGAGTCACCACACCAACGATGACGAAGTTACTGGGAGTCAGCACCCAATGATGATGAAGCTTCTTGGAGTCACCACCCCAATGATGAAGCTTCTGGGAGTCACCACCCCTATGATGTAGCTTCTGGGATTCACCACCCCGATGATGATGAAGCTTCTGGGAGTCACCACCCAGATGATGATTAAGCTTCTGGGAGTCTCCATCTCTAAGATGATGAAGCTTCTGGGAGTCAAAATCCTGTTGATGAAGCTTCTCAGAGTCATCACCCAGATGAGGAAGTTACTGGAAATCACCATCCTGATGATGAAGTTTCTGGGAGACACCACCCCCATGATGAGGATTCTGTGACCCACCACACCAATGATGAAGCTTCCGGGAGTCACCAAAACGATGATGAAGCTTCTGGGAATCACCACCCCGATGATGAAGCTTCAGGGACTCACCTCCCTGACGATGAAGAAGCTTCTGAGAGTCACCACTCGATAATGAACTTCTGGGATTCACCACCACCATGATGAAGCTTCTCAGAGTCACCAACCTGATGATGCAGCTTCTGAGAGTCACCACCTCTATGATGATGCAGCTTCTGGGAATCACTAAACCAATGATAATGAAGCTTCTGGGAGTCACCACACCGATGATGATGAAGTTTTGGGAGTCACCACCTCTAGGATGATGAAGCTTCTGGGAGTCTCCACTGCAAAGTTGATGAAGCTTCTGGGAGTCAAAACTCTGATGATGAAGCTTCTGGGAGTCACCACTCCGATGATGAGTCTTCTGGGAATCACCACCCTGATGATGAAAATATTGGGAGCACCACCTCGATCATGATGCTTCTGGGAGTCACCACCCGGGTTATGATGAAGCTTCTGGGAGTCACCACGCCTATGATGATAAAACTGCTGGGAGTCACTACCCTGATGACGATGAAGCTTCTGGGAGTCACCACCTGAAAGATGATGAAGGTTCTGGGAGTCATTAACTGGATGATGAAGCTTCTCAGAGTCCCCACCCAAATGATGAAATTTCTGGGAATCACCACCCCGATGATGAAGCTTCTGGGAGTCACCACCCCGATGATGATGAAGTTTCTGGGAGTAACCACGTCCATGATGATGCAGCGTCTGGGAGTCACCACCCCGATGATGATGAAGCTTCTTTTAGACAACACCCAAATGACGAAGCTTCTGTGACTCACCACCTCGATGATGAAACTTCTGGGAGTCACCACTCCAATGATGAAGCTTCTGAGAGTCACCACCCCGATGATGATGAAGCTTCTTTTAGACAACACCCAAATGACGAAGCTTCTGTGACTCACCACCTCGATGATGAAACTTCTGGGAGTCACCAACTCGATGACGATGAAGCTTCTTTGAGTCACCACTGCGATGATGAGGATTCTGGGAGTCACCACACTGATGACGAAGCTTCTGGGAGTAACGAGCCTGATGATGAAGATTTTGGGATTCACCATCTCGATGATGAAGCTTCCAGGAGTCAACACCCCAATGATGAATCTTCTGGGAGTCACCATCCGATGATGAAGCTTCTGTGAATCACCACCCCGATGATGAAACTTCTCAGAGTCACCACCCTGATGATGGAGATTTTGAGAAGCACCACCCCGCAGATGATACTTCTGGGAGTCACCACCCTGATGATGATGAAGGTTCTGGGAGTCACCACCCAGATAATGAAGCTTCTGGGAGTCACAAACCCTATGATGATGAAGCTTCAGGGAGTCACCACCCCGATGATGATGAAACCTCTGAGAGTCATCACCCCGATGATGAAGCTTCTGGGATTCACCATCGCCATGATGAAGCTTCTGGGAGTCACCATCACGATGATGAAACTTCTGAGAATCAACACTACAATGATGAAGTTTCTGGGAGTCACCATCCCAATTAAGAAGCTTCAGGGGTCACCACCCCAACGTTGAAGCTTCTGGGAATAATCTCCCCAAAGATGAAGCTTCTGAGAATCACCAAACCTTTGATGAAACTTCTGGGAATCACGACCCGATGATGAAACTTCTGGGAGTTGCCACCCCGATGATGGAGATTTGGGAAACACCACTCTGCTGATGATACTTCTGGGTGTCACCACCCCGATGATAATGAATCTTCTGGGAGTCACCACCCCGATGATGATGAAGCTTATGGTAGACACCACCACTGTGATAATAAAGCTTCTGGGAGTCATAACCCTGATTATGATGAAGCTTCTGGGATTCACCACCCCAATGATGATGAAGCTACTGGGAGTCACCACCCTGATGATGATGAAGCATCTGGGAGTCTCCATCTCGAAGATGATCAAGCTTCTGGAAGTCAAAACCCAGATAATGAAACTTCTCGGAGTAACCACCCCGATCATGAAGTTTCTGGGAATCACCACCACGATGATGAAGCTTCTGGAAGTCACCACCCAGATGATGAAGCTTCTGGGAATCACCACCCCAATGATGAAGCTTCTGGGAGTCACCAAAACGATGATGTAGCTTCTGGGAATCACCACCCCTGTGATGAAGCTTCAGAGATTCAACTCCCCAATGATGAAGAAGCTCCTTCTGAGAGTCACCACAGTGATGATGAAGCTTCTGGGTTTCACCAACGCCATGATGAAGCTTCTGGGAGTCACAGCCCCTGTGATGATGAAGCTTCTGGGAGTCACCAGGTCGATGATAAGGAAGCTTCTGGGAATCAACCCTTGAAGACGACGCTTCTGGGAGTCACCACCCTGATGATGATGAAGCTTCTGGGAGTCAACACCCCAAAGATTTAGCTTCTCAGAGTCAACACCCCGATGATGAGTTTTCTGGAAATCACCACCCTGATGATGAAGGTTCTGGGATTCACCACCCAGATGATGAAGCCTCTGGGAGTCTCCACAACGATGATGAAACTTCTGTGAATCACCACCCCGTTTATGAAGCTTCAGGGAGTCACCACCATGATGATGATGAAGCTTCAGAGTGTCACCACCCCAATGATGAAGCTTCTGGGATACAAAACCACAATGATGAAGCTTCTGGGAGTCAGCACCCCAATAATGAAACTCTGGGAATCACCACCTCAATGATGAAGCTTCTGGGAGTCACCACCCCGATGATGATGAAGCTTCTGGGAGTCACCATCCTGATGATGATGAAATTTCTGGGAGTGGCCATACTGATGATGATGAAGCTACTGGGAGTCAGCACCCGATGATGATGAAGCTTCTTGGAGTCACCACCCCAATGATGAAGCTCCTGGGAGTCACCACCCTGATGATGAAGAAGCTTTTGGGAGACATCACCGCGATGATGAAAATTATGGGAGTGACCACCCAGATGATGAAGCTTCTGGGATTCATAACCCTGATGATGAAGCTTTTCGGAGTCACCACCCCAATGACAAAGCTTCTGGCATTGACCACACCAATGATGAAACCTCTGGGAGTCACCACCCCGATGATTAAGCTTCTGGGAGTCACCACCCCTATGATGTAGCTTCTGGGATTCACCAACCCGATGTTGAAGCTTCTGGGAGTCATCACACTGATGATGACGAAGCTACTGGGATTCACCACCCAACGATGATGAAGCTTCTTGGAGTCACCACCCGAGTGACGAAGCTTCTGGGAGTCACCACCCTGATGATGAAGAAGTTTTTGGGAGTCATCACCGCGATGATGAAAATTATGGGAGTCACCACCCTGATGATGAAGCTTCTGGGATTCATAACCCCGATGATGAAGCTTTTTGGAGTCACCAACCCAATGATGAAGCTTCTGGAATTCACCACACCGATGATGAAACCTCTATGAGTCACCAACCCGATGATGGAGCTTCTGAGATTCATCATCCCGATGATGAAACTTCTGGGATTCACCACGCCAATGATGAAACTTCTGGGAGTCAAAACAACAATGATGAAGCTTCTGGGAGTCAACCACCATGATGATGATGAAGCTTCTCAGAGTCACCACTCCGATGATGAAGCTTCTAGAATTCACCACACTGATGATGAAGCCTCTGGGAGTCACCAACCCAATGATGAAGCTTCTGGGATTCATTTCCTGACGATGAAACTTCTGGGATTCACCACCCAAATGATGAAGGTTCCAGGAGTCACCACTGTGATGATGATGAAGCTTCTGGGAGTCACCACCCCGACGACGATGAAGCTTCTTTTAGACACCACCCCAATGATGAAGCTTTTGGGAGTGATGATGAAACTTCAGGGAGTCACCACCCCGATGATGATGATGCTTCTGGGAGTCACCACCCCGATGATGAGGCTTCTGGGAGTCACCACCCCAATGATGATGAATCTTCTGGGAGTCACCACCACAATGAAGAGGCTTCTGGGAGTCGCCACACCTATTATGAATCTTCCGGGAGTTACCACCCCAATGATGAAGATTGTGGGATTCACCATCCCTATGATGAAGATTCTGGGAGTCAGCACCCCGATGAGGAAGCTTCTGTGAGTCACCATTCGAAGATGAACTCCTGGGAATCACCACCCCGATGATGCAATTTCTGGGAGTCGCCACTCCGATGATGGAAATTTTGGGAAGCACCATTCCGCTGATGATACTTATGGGAGTCACCACCCCGATGATAATGAATCTTTTCGGAGTCACCACCCTGATAATGATGAAGCTTCTGGGAGTCACCACCCCAGTGATAATGAAGCTTCAGGGAGTCACCACCCTGATGATGATGAAGCTTCTGAGAGTCACCACCCACATGATGAACCTTCTTGGATTCACCACCGCCATGATGAAGCTTCTGGGAGTCACCACCCCGATGATGAAACTTCTGAGAATCACAACCCCGATGATGAAGTTTCTGAGAGTCACCACACAAATGATGAAGCTTCTGGGAGTCACCACCCCAACGTTGAAGATTTTTGGTATCACCACTCCAATGATGAATCTTCTGAGAATCACCACACTGATGATGAAGCTTCCGGGAGTCACCACCGAATGATGAAGCCTCTGGGAATCACCACCGCGATGACGAAACTTCAGGGAGTCTGTACCCTGATGATGGAGATTGTGGGAAGCACCACCACCTGATGACACTTCTGGGTGTCACCACCCCGATGATGATGAATCTTCTGGGAGTCACCACCCCAATGATGATGAAGCTTCTGGGAGACACCATTTCGATGATAAAGCTTCTGGGAGTCACCGCTCTGATTATGATGAACCTTCTAGGATTCACCAACACGATGATGATGAAGCTTCTGGGAGTCACCACCCCGATGATGATGAAGCTTCTGGGAGTCTCCATCTAGAAGATGATTAAGATTCTGGGAGTCATAACACCAATAATGAAACTTCTCAGAGTCACCACCAAGATGATGAAGTTTCTGGGAATCTCCACCCCTATGAGGAAGCTTCTGGGTATCACCACTCCGAAGAGGAAGCTTCTGGGAATCACCACCCCGATGATGAAGCTTCTGGGAGTCACCAAAACGATGACGAAGCTTCTGGGAATCACAACCCCGATGATGAAGATTCAGGAATACACCTTCCAGATGATGAAGAAGCTTCTGAGAGTCACCACCCCCATGATGAAGCTTCTGTGATTCACCACAGCCATAATGAAGCTTCTGGGAGTCAACACACTGATGATGAAGCTTCTGGGAGTCACCATCCCAGTGATGATGACGCTTCGGGGAATCACCACCCTGATGATAATAAAGCTCTGGGAGTCACCAACCCAATGATGATGAAGCTTTTGGGAGTCACGACCCCGATGATGATGAAGGTTTTGAGAGTCTCCACCTCGAAGATGATGAAGCTTCTGGGAGTCAAAACCCTGATGATGAAGCTTCTGGGAGTCACCACGCCGATGATGAAGCTTCTGGGAATCACCACCCTGATGATGAAACTTCTGGGATTTGCCACCCCGATGAAGATTTTGGGAGCACCACCCCGATCATGATGCTTCTGGGAGTCACCACCCCAGTGATGATGAAGTTTCTGGGAGTCACCACCTTGAAGATGATGAGGCTTCTGAGAGTCAAAACACCAACAATAAAGTTTCTCAGACTCACCAGGTGGATGATGAAATTTCTATGAATCACCACCCCGATGATGAAGATTCTGGAAGTCACCACCCCGATGATGAAGCTTCTGGGAGTCACCACAACGATGATGGAGATTCAGGGTATCACCACCTCAATGATGAAGTTTCAGGGAATCACCACCCCGATGATGATGAGGCTTCTGAGAGTCAGTACCCGATGATGAAGCTTCTGGGATTCACTACCGCCATGAGGAAGCTTCTGGGAGTCACCATCCCAATAATGAAACTTCTGAGAATCACCACCCCAATGATGAAGTTTCTAGGAGTCACCACCCCAATGATGAATCTTCTGGGAATCACCACCCTGATGATGAAGCATCTGAGAATCACCACCCCGATGATGAAGTTTCTGGGAGTCACCACCCCAATGATGAAGTTTCTGTGAATCACCACCCTGATGATGAAGCTTCTGAGAATCACCACGCCGATGATGAATCTTCTGGGAGTCACCACCCCGATGATGAAGATTTTGGGAAGCAGCACCCTGTTAATGATACTTCTTGGACTCACCAAACCGATGATAATGAACCTTTTGGGAGTTACCACCCCGATGATGAAGTTGCTGGTAGTAACTACCATGATGATGGTGAAGCTTCTGGGAGTCACCATCACGATGATGATAAAGCTTCTAGGAGTCACCAGGATGATGATGAAGCTTCTGGGAGTCACCACTCTGATGAGAATCCTCTGAGAATCACCACTCATATGATGATGCTTCTGGGAGTCACCACCCCGTTGATGAAGCTTCTGGGAGTCACCAACCCGATAACGAAGCTTCTGGAATCACCATCCCGATGATGAATCCTCTGGGAGTCAACACCCAATGATGAAGCTTCTGGGAGCCACCAACCCGATGATGAAGCTTCTTGGATTCACCACCCCGATGATGATTATTCTGGGAGTCACCATCCCGATGATGATGAAGTTTCTTGGTGTCACCACCCTGATGATGATGAAGCTTTTGGGAGTCACCACCCCGATTATGAAGCTTCTGCGAGTCACCACACCGATGATGACGAATCTTCTGTGAGCCATCACCCCGATGATGAGGCTTCTGGGAGTCCCCACACTGATGATGAAGCCTCTGTGAGTCAACTCCATGATAATGAAGCTTCTGGGAGTCACCATCCAGATGATGAAGATTCCTGGAGTCACCACCCGGATGATGATAAAGCAACTGGGAGTCACCACCACGATGATGCAACTTATGGGAGTCACCACCCTGATGATGATGAAGCTTCTGGGAATCACGACCCCCATAATGATGAAGCTTCTGGGAGTCACCACTCCGATGATAAAGCTTCTGTTAGTCACCACCCTGATGATGAGGAAACTTCTGGGAGTCATCATCCTGATAATGAAGCTTCTGCGAGTCACCACCCGATGATGAAGCTTCTGTGAATCCATAGCCTGATGATGAAGATTCTGGGAGTCACCAACCTGATGATGAAGCTTATGGAAGTCACCAACCCGATGATGATGAAGCTTCAGGGAGTCACAATCCCGATCATGATGAAGCTTCTTGGAGTCACCACCCCGATGATGCAAGTTCTGGGAGTCACCCCCCTGATGATGATGAACCTTCAGGGAGTCATCAACCCAATGATGAAACTTCTAGGAGTCACCACCCTGATGATGAGTCTACTGGGATTCACCACCCCGATGATGATTCTGGGAGTCACCAAAACGACGATCAAGCTTTTGGCAATCACCAACCCGATGATGAAGCTTCAGGAATTCAACTCCCCGATGAAGAAGAAGCTTCTGAGAGACACGACCCGGATGATGAAGTTTCTGGGATTCACCACCGACATGATGAAGCTTCAGGGAGTCACGACCCTGTTGATGAAGCTTCTGGGAGTCACCACCCCTATGATGATGAAGCTTCTGGGAGTCACCACGACGATGATAATGAATCTTCTGGGAGTCACCACCTTGATGATGATGAAGCTTCTGGGAGTCTCCACCTCAAAGATGATGAAGCTTCTGGGAGTCAAAACCCTGAGGAAGAATCTTCTGAGTCAACACCACGATGATGAAACTTCTGGGAATCACCACCACGATGATGAAACTTCTGGGATTCACCACACCGATGATGAATATTTTGGGAGCACCACCCCGATCATGATGCTTCTGGGAGTGACCACCCCAATCATGATGCTTCTGGGCATCACCACTCAGATGATGATGAATCTTATGGGAGTCACCACCCCTAAGATGATGAAGCTTCTGGGAGTCATAACCCCGATGATGATGCTTCTCAGAGTCACCACCCAGATGATGAAATTTCTGTGAATCAACACCCCGATGATGAAGCCTCTGGGAGTCAACACCCCAATGATGAAGCTCCTAGGAGTCAACACCCCGATGATGAAGATTCTGGGAGTCATCACAACGATGATGAATCTCCAGGGAATCACCACCCCGATGATGAATCCTCATGACGTCACCACACAGATGATGATGAAGCTTCTGGAAGTCACCAACCTGATGATGATTAAGCTTCTGGCAGTGACCACCACAAAGATTATGGAACTTCTGGGAGTAAACACCCCAATGATAAAGCTTCTCAGAGTCACAACGCCGATGATGAAGTTTCTGGGAATCACCACCCAAATGATGAAGCTTCTGGGAGTCCCCAACCCAATGATGAATCTTCTGGGAATTACCTCAATGATGATGAAATTTCTGGGAATCATCACCCCGTTGATGAAGCTTCAGGGAGTCACCAACCCGATGAAGATGAAGCTTCTGACTGTCACCACCCCAGTGATGAAGCTTCTGGGATTCACCACCGCAATGATGAAGATTCTGGGAGTCACCACCCTGATGATGAAATTCTGGGAATCACCACCTCAATGCTGAAGCTTCTGGGAGTCACCACCCCGATGATGATGAAGCTTCTGGGAGTCACCATCTCGATGATGATGAAACTTCTGGGAGTCCCCACCCCAATGATGAACCTTTGGTGAGTCACAACCCTGATGACGATGGACCTTCTGTGAGTCACTACCCCGATGATGAAGCTTATGGGAGTCACTACCCTGATGATGAAAATTCTGGGAGTCACCAACCCGATGATTAAAGTTCTGGGTGTCACCACCCTGATGATGAAGCTTCTGGGAGTCACCACCCCGACACGATGAAGCTTCTTTAAGACATCACCCCAATGATGAAGCCTTTGGGAGTCACCAACCCGATGATAATGAAACTTCTGGGAGTCACAACCCCGATGATGATGAAGCTTCTGGGAGTCACCACCCCTATGATGAGGCTCTGGGAGTCACCATGCCGATGACGATGAATCTTCTGGGAGTCACCACCCCGATGATGAGGCTTCTGGTAGTCCCCAAACCTATGATGAATCTTCTGGGAGTCACCACCCCAATGATGAAGATTGTGGGATTCACCATCCCGATGATGAAGCTTCTGGGAGTCAACACGCCGATGAGGAAGCTTCTGCGAGTCACCATCTGATGATGAAGCTCCTGGGAATCACCACCCCGATGATGAAACTTCTAGGAGTCTCCCCCCTGATGATGGAGATTTTGGGAAGTACAGCCCCGCTGATTATACTTATGGAAGTCTCCAAACCGATGATGATGAATCTTCTGGGAGTCACCAGCCCAAAAATCATGAAGCTTCTTGGAGTCACCATCCTTGTGGTAAGCTGCAGGGAGTCACCACCCTGATGGTGATGAAGCTTCTGAGAGTCACCACCAAGATGATGAACCTTCTTGGATTCACCACCGCCATGATGATGCTTCTGGGAGTCACCAACCTGATGATGAAACTTCTGAGAATCACCACATCAAAAATGAAGATTCTGGGAGTCACCACCCAAATGATGAAGCTTCTGGGAGTCACCACCCCAAAGATGAGGCTTCTGGGAATCACCACCCCGATGATGAATCTTCTGAGAATCACCACACCAATGATGAAGCTTCTGGGAGTCACCACCTGATGATGAAGTTTCTAGGAATCACCACCCCGATGATGAAACTTCTGGGAGTCACCACCCCGATGATAGAGATTTTGGGAGGCACCACCCCACTGATGACACTTCTGGGTGTCACCACCCTGATGATGATGAATGTTCTGAGAGTCACCACCCCGATGATGATGAAGCTTCTGGGAGACACCACCCTTATGATGAAGAAGCTTCTGGGAGTCACCACTCCAATGATGATGAACCTTCTGGGATTTAACAACATGATGATGATGAAGCCTCTGGAAGTCACCACCCTGATGATGATGAAGCTTCTGGGAGTCAAAACCCTGATGATGAAGCTTCTGGGTGTCAAAACCCCGATAATGAAACTTCTCCGAGACACCACCAAGATGATGAAGTTTCTGGGAATCACCACCCCGATGATGAAGCTTATGAGAGTCACCAAAATGATGATGAGCTTCTGAGAATCACCACCCTGATGATGAAGATTCAGGAATTCACCTTGCAGATGATGGAGAAATTTCTGAGTCACCACCCACATGATGAAGTTTCTGTGATTCACCACCGCCATGATGAAGCTTCTGGGGTTCTACAACCTGATGATGAAGCTTCTGGGAGTCACCACCCCTGTGATGATGACGCTTTGGGGAGACACCACCCTGATGATAATAAAGCTCTGGGAGTCACCAAAACGATGATGATGAAGCATTTGGGAGTCACCACCCCAATGATGATGAAGCTTCTGAGAGTCTCCATCTCGAAGATGAAGAAGCTTCTGGGAGTCAAAACCTTGATGACTAAGCTTCTGGGAGTTACCACGCTGATGATGAAGCTTCTGGGAATCACCACCCGGATGATGAAACTTCTGAAAATCACCACTGTGATGATGAAGCATCTGGGAGTCACCACCCCAATGATCAAGCTTCTGGGAAACACCACCCAGATGATGAATATTCTGAGAATCACCACCCCGATAACGAAGCTTCTGGGAGTCACCTCCCGATGATGAAGCCTCTCAGAATCACCAGCACAATGAAGAATATTCTGGGAGTCACCACCCCGATGTTGAAGATTTTGGGAAGCACCACGCTGCTAATGATACTTCTGGGACTCACCAAACCGATGATAATGAATCTTTTGGGAGTTACCACCCCGATGATGACGTTGCTGGTAGTAACCACCACGATGATGATGAAGTTTCTGGGAGTCATTACCTCGATGATCATAAAACTTCTGGGAGTCACCACCACGAAGATGAACCTTCTGGGAATCACCATCCTGATGAAGAATCTTCTGAGAATCACCACTCAGATGATGATGCTTCTGGGAGTCACCACCCCGTTGATGAAGCTTCTGGGAGTCACCAACCCGATAATGAAGCCTCTGGGAATCATCATCCCGATGATGAATCCTCTGGGAGTCAACACCTCAATGACGAAGCTTCTGGAAGCCACCAACCCAATGATGAAGCTTCTCGGATTCACCACCCCCATGATGAATATTCTGGGGGTCACTACCCCGATGATGATGAAGTTTCTTGGAGTAACCACCCTGATGATGATGAAGCTTCTGGGAGTCACCATCCCGATGATGAAGCTTCTGCGAGTCACCACCCGATGATGAAATTTCTGTGAATCCCCACCCTGATGATGAAGATTCTGGGGGACACCAACACGATGATGAAGCTTATGGAAGTCACCAACACGATGATGATGAATCTTCTGGGAGTCACAATCCCGATGATGATGAAGTTTCTTTGAGTCACCAACCTGATGATGATGAAACTTCTGGGAGTCACCACCCTGATGATGAGGTTTCTGGGATTCACCACCTCGATGACGAAGCTTCTGGGGTCACCAAAACGATGATCAAGCTTCTGGGGATGACCATCCCAATGATGAAGCTTCAGGAATTCACCTCCCCAATGATGAAGAAGCTTCTGAGAGTCACCACCCAGATGATGAAGCTTCTGGGATTCACCAGTGACATGATGAAGCTTCTGGGAGTCACGACCCTGATGAAGCTTCTGGGAGTCACCACACCTATCATGATGAAGCTTCTGGGAGTCAACAGGCCGATGATAATGGATCTTCTGGGAGTCACCACCCCGATGATGATGAAGCTTTGGGAGTCACCACCCCGATGATGATGAAGCTTTGGGAGTCACCACCCCAATGCTGATGAAGCTTCTGGGAGTCTCCACCTCGAAGATGATGAAGATTCAGGGAGTCAAAACCCTGATGAAGAATCTTCTGGGAGTCACCACCCTGATGATGAAACTTCTGGGAATCACCACCAGGATGATGAAACTTCTGAGATTCGCCACCCCGATGAAGAAGATTATGGGAGCACCACCAAAATCATGATTCTTCTAGGAGTGACCACCGCGATCATGATGCTTCTTGGGGTGACCACCTGGATGATGATGAAGCAACTGGGCGTAACCACCCCGTTGATGATGAAGCTTCTGGGAATCACCACTCCGAAGATGATGAAGCTTCTGGGAGTCACCATGCCAATGATGATGATGCTTCTGGGAGTCACCACCCTGATGATGATGAATATTCTGGGAGTCTCCACCCCAAAGATGATGAAGCTTCTGGGAGTCATAACCCCGATGATGATGCTTCTCAGAGTCACCACCCAGATGAGGAAATTTCTGGGAATCAACACCCCGATGATGAAGCTTCTAGGAGTCAACACCCTGATGATGAAGATTCTGGGAGTCATCACAACGATGATGAATCTCCTGGGAATCACCAACCCGATGATGAATCCTCAGGAAGTCACCACCCCGATGATGATGAAGCTTCTTGGAGTCAACAACCTGATGATGATGAAGCTTCTGGGAGTCACCAACCCAGTGATGATGAAGATTCTGGAAGTCACCACTCCGAAGATTATGAAGCTTCTGGGAATCAACACCCCGATGATAAATCTTCTCAGAGTCACAACCCCAATGATGAAGTTTCTGGGAATCAGCACCACAAAGATGAAGCTTCTGGGAGTCCCCACCCTGATGATGAATCTTCTCAGAGTCACCACAATGATGATGAAACTTCTGGGGATCATCACCCCGTTGATGAAGCTTCAGGAAGTCACCACCCCGATGATGATGATGCTTCTGACCGTCACCACCCCAATGATGAAACTTCTGGGATTCACCATCGCAATGATGAAGATTCTGGGAGTCACCACCCTGATGATGAAATTCTGGGAATCACCACCTCAATGATGAAGCTTCTGGGAGTCACCACTCCGATGATAATGAAGCTTTGGGAGTCACCATCCTGATGAGGAAGAAACTTCTGGGAGTCCCCACCCCGATGATGAAGCTTTGGTGAGTCACAACCCTGATGACAATGGAGCTTCTGGGTGTCACTACCCCAATGATGAAGCTTATGGGAATCACTACCCCGATGATGAAAATTCTGGGAGTCACCACCCCAAGGTTTAAGGTTCTAGGTGTCACCACCCCGATGATGAAGCATCTGGGAGTAACCACCCCTTTGATGTAGCTTCTGGGATTCACCAACCCAATGATGAAGCTTCTGGGAGTCAAAACACCATTGATGAAGAAGCTACTGTGAGTCACCACCCGACGATGATGAAGCTTCTTGGAGTCACCACCCCAATGACGAAGGTTGTGTGAGTCACCACCCTGATGATGAAGAACCTTCTGGGAGTCCTCACCGTGATGATGAAAATTATGGGAGTCACCACCCTGATGATGACGCCTCTGGGATTCATAACCCCGATGATGAAGCTTCTCGGAGTCACCACCCCAACGACGAAGCTTCTGTAATTCACCACACCAATGATGAGAACTCTGGGAGGCAACAACCTGATGATGAAGCTTCTAGCATTCATCATCCTGATGATGAAACTTCGGGGAGTCACCACCCCGATGATGAAGATTTTGGGAAGCACCACCCCTCTGATGACACTTATGGGAATCACCACCCCGATGATGAATCTTCTGGGAGTCACCACCCCGATAATCATGAAGCTTCTGGGAGTCACCACCCATGTGATAATGAAGCTGATGATGATGAAGCTTCTAAGAGTCACCACCCCGATGATGAACCTTCTTGGATTCACCACAGCCATGATGAAGCTTCTGGGAGTCACCAACCAGATGATGAAATTTCTGAGAATCACGACCCCAATGATTAAGTTTCTAGGAATCACCACAACAATGATGAAGCTTCTGTGAGTCACCACCCCAGTGATGAAGTTTCTGGGAATCAAGACCCTGGTGATGAAGCTTCTGAGAATCAGCACCCTGATGATGAAGCTTCTGGGAGTCACCACCCCAATGATGAAGCTTCTGGGAATCACCACACTGATGATGAAGCTTCTCTGAATCAACACCACGATGATGAATCTTCTGGGAGTCACCACCCCGATTCTGATGAAGCATCTAAGAGTCATGCCCCAGTGGTGACAAAGTTTCTGGAAGACACCACCTCAATGATGAAAGTCATGTGTGTAACCACCCCGATGAAGAAGCTTCTTGGAGTCAACAAACCATTGATGATGAAGCTTCTGGGAGTCACCAACCTGATGATGAGGCTTCTTGGAGTCCCCATGCTGATGATGAAGATTTTGGGAAGCACCACCCTGATCATGATGCTTCTGGGATTCACAACCCAGATGATGATGAATCTTCTGGGAGTCACAACCCCAATGATGATAAAGCTTCTGGGAGTCACCACCCCAATGCAGAAGCTTCTGGGAGACACCATAACGATGATGAAGCCTCTGGGAATCACCACTCTGATGATGAAGCTTCAGGGATTCACAACCCCGATGATAGAGGTTCTGGGAATCACCACCCCGATGATGAAGCTAGTGGGAGTCATCCCCCTGATGATGCTGAAGCTTCCGGGAGTCAAAATGCCAATGATAAAGCTTCTGGGAGTCAACACCCCGAGGATAAAGTTCTGAGAATTACTAACCAGATGATGATGAATCTTCTGGGAGAGACCACCCCGATGATGATGAAGCTACGGGGACTCACCACACAGATGATGATGAAACTTCTGGGAGTCACCTAACAAATGATAATGAACCTTCTTTGAGTCACCACCCCAATGATGATGAAGCTTCTTGGAGTCACCACCACGATGATGATGAAGCTTCTGGGAGTCACCATCCCAAAGATGATGAAGCTTCTGGGAGTCTCCACCTCAAGGATGATGAAGCTTCTGGGAGCCATAAACCTATGACGAAGCTTCTCATAGTCACCACTGAGATGATGAAATTTCTGGGAATCACCACCCCGATGATGAAGCTTCTGGGAGTAACCACCCCAATGATGAAGCTTCTGGTAGTCAACATACCGATGATGAAGCTTCTGAGAATCACCACAACGATCATGAAGCTCCTGGAATCACCAGCCCAATGATGAATCTTCAGGCAGTTACCACCCCGATGATGATGAAGCTTCTGGGAGTCACCACCCCGAAGATTATGAAGCTTCTGGGAATCACCAACCCGATGATGATGAAGCTTCCGAGAGTCATCACTCCAATGAAAAAGATTCTGGGAGTCACCACCCTGAGGATGAGGCTTCTGGGAGTCACCACTACAATGATGAAAGTTCTGTGAATCCCCACCCTGATGATAAAGATTTTGGGAGTCACCAACCCGATGATGAAGCTCCTGGAAGTCACCAAGCCGATGATGATGAAGCTTCTGGAATCACAATCCTGATGATGAGTAAGCTTCTTGGAGACACCATCACGATGATGCAACTTCTGAGAGTCACAACCGTGATGATGATGAACCTTCTGGGAGTCATCACGCCAATGATGAACCCTCTGGGAGTCACCACCCTGATGATGAAGCTTCTGGGATTCACCACCCCGATGATGAAGCTTCTGGGACTCACCATCCCGATGATGAAGTTTCTGGGATTCACCAACCCGATGATGAAGCTTCTGGGAGTCACCAACATGATGATGATGAAGCATCTGGGTGTCACCACCCCGCTGATGATGAAGCTCAGGGAGTCCCCACCACGATGATGAAACTTTTGGGAATCACAACCCCAATGATGAAGTTTCTGGGAATCACCACCCGAATGATGAAGCCTCTTGGAGTCACCACCACAAAGATGAAGCTTCTGGGAATCACCACCCCGATGATGAAGCTTTGGTTAATCACCATCCCTATGATGAAGCTGCTGGGTTTCACCGCCCTGATGATGACTAAGTTTCAGTGCTTCACGACCCCAATGATATTAAAGCTTCTGGGAGTCACCACCCTGATGATGAAGCTTCTGGGAGTCACCACCCCGATGATGAAGCTTCTGGGAGTCAAAACCCCAATGATGAAGCTTCTCAGAGTCACCACCCCGATTATGAAGATTCTGGGATTCACACTCCGATGATGAAGCTTCTGGGAGTCACCACCCCGATGATAAACTTCTGGGAATTACCAACCCGAGGACAAAATTCTGGTAGTCACCAATCCGATGATTATGAAACTTCTGGAGTCCCTACCCTGATGATGATGAAGCTTCTGGGAGTCACCATCTCAATGATGACGAAGCGTCTGGGAGTCACCACCCCGATGATGATGAAGCATCTGGGAGTCACCAACACGATGATGACGAGGAATTGGGAGTCACCACCCGGATGAAGATAAAGTTTCTGGGAGTCAACACCCCGATGATGAAGCTTCTGGGAATCACCACCCCGATGACGAAGCCTCTGGGATTCACCACTACGATGATGAATCTTCTGAGAATCACCACCCCGAGGATGAAGTTTCTGGCAGTCAACACCCCGATGATGAAGCTTCTGAGAGTCACCATCCCGATAATGAAGCCTCTGGGCATCACCATCCTGATGACAAAGCCTCTGAGAGTCACCACGCCGATGATGAAGCTTCTGGGAGTCTCCACCCCGATGATGAACTTCTGGGAATCACCACCCCGATGATGAAGAAGCTTCTGGCAGTCTCCCTCTCGAAGATGAATAAACTTCTGGGAGTCAACACACCAATGATGATGAAGTTTCTGGGAGTCACCACCGAGATGATGATGAAGCTTCTCGGAGTCACCACACTGATTATGAAATTTCTGGTAGTCACTCCCATGATGATGATGAGGCTTCTGTGAGTCTCCACCCAGATGATGAAGCCTCTGGGAGTCACCACCCCGATGATGAAGCTTCTTTGTGACACCACCACGACGATGAAGCTTCTGGGAATCACAACCCCGATGATGAAGCTTCTGAGAGTCACCACCCCAATGATAATGAAGTTTCTGGGAGTCACATCCCGATTATGATGAACCTTCTGGGAGTCACCACCCTGATAATGATGAAACTTCTGGGAGTCACTAACCCGATGTTGAAACTTCTGGGAATCACTACCCCGATGATGAAGCTTCTGGGAGTCACCACCCAGATGATGAAGCTTCTGGGAATCACCACCACGATGATGATGCTTCTGGCATTCACCAACCCGATGATGAAGCTTCTGGGATTCACCACCCCGATTCTGATGAAGCTTCTGGGAGTCACCACCCCAACGATAATGAAGCTTCTGGGAGTCATCACTCAGATGACGAAACTTCCGGGAGTAACCACACTGATGATGAAGAAGCCTCTGGGAGTCATCACCGCGATGATGAAAATTATGGGAGTCAGCACCCAGATGATTAAACTTCTGGGATCCAAAACACCGATGATGAAGTTTCTGGGAGTAACCACCCCAATGATGAAGATTCAGGGTGTCACCACCGCTATTATGAAGCTTCAGGGAATTACCACCCCAACAATGAAGTTTCTGGGAGTCTCCATCGTGATGATGATGAAGCTTCTGAGAGTCACCACCCCGAAGATGAAGCCTCTGGGATTCACCACCCTGATGACGAAGCCTCTGGGAGTCACCAATCTGATGAAGAAGCTTCTGGGATTCATCACACCGATGACGAAAGTTCTAGGATTCAACAATCCCATGATGAAGATTATGGGAGTCACCGCAGGGTTGATGGTGAAGATTCTGTGAGTGTCCACCCCTATGATTATGAAGTTTCTGGGAGTCAACACCCCGATGATGATGTAGCTTCTAGGATTCACCCCCCAAATGATGGCGAAGCTTCTGGGAGACACCACCCCAGTGATAAACGTTCTGTGAGTCACCACCTCAATGACGAAGCTTCTGGGAGTCACCACCATGATGATGAGGATTCTGGGCGTCCCCACACTGATGACGAAACTTCTGGGAGTCACCACCCCGGTGATGAAGATTCTGGGATTTACCATCCCGATGATGAAGCTTCTGGGAGTCACCACCCTGATGATGAATTCTCTGGGAATCACCACCCCGATGATGAAACTTCTGGGAGTCACCACCCCTATGATGAAGATTTTGGGAAGCACCACTCTGATCATGATGCTTCTGGGAGTCACCACCACGATGAAGTTGAATCTTCTGGGAGTCACAACCCTGATGATGATGAAGCTTCTGGGAGTCACAATCCCAATGATGATGAAGATTCTGGGAGTCACCAACAGGATGATAATGAAGCTTCTGGCAATTACCACCCCGATGATGATGAAGCTTCTGGAAGTAACCACCACGATGATGTTGAAGCTTCTGGGAGTCACCAACCCAAAGATGCGGAATCTTCTGGGAGTCCAAACCCCGATGATGAAACTTCTTGGAATCATCACTCTGATGATGAAGTTTCTGGGAATCACCACTGCAATGATGAAGCTTCTGGGATTCACCACCCCGATGATGAAGCCTCTGGGAGTCAACAACCCAATGATTAAGCTTCTGGGATTCATCACCCCGATAATGAAAGTTCTAGGATTCACCAATCCCATGATGAAGATTGTGGGAGTCACCACCACAATGATTATGAAGATTCTGGGCGTATCAACCCAGATGATGATGAAGTTTCTGAGAGTCAACGCCCTGATGATGATGAAGCTTCTAGGAGTCACCTCCCCAATGATGATGAAGCTTCTGAGAGACACAACACCAATGATGAAGGTTCTGTGAGTCACCACCCCGATGACGAAGCTTCTGGGAGTCCTCACACCGATGATGAAGCTTCTGGGAGTCACCAACCTGATGAAGAAGATTCTGGGATTCACCATCCTGATGATGAAGCTTCTGGTGGTCAACACACCGATGATGAAGATTCTGGGAGTCACCACGCCGGTGATGAAGCTCTTGGGAATCATGACCCCGATGCTGAAGCTTCTGGGAGTTGACACCCTGATGATGAAGATTTTGTGATCATGATGCTTCTGGGAGTCACCACCCCGATGATGATGAATCTTCTGGGAGTCACCACCCTGATGATGACGAAGCTTCTGGGAGTCTCCACCCCGATGATGATGAAGCTTCTGGGAGTCACCTCCCGTATGCTGAAGTTTCTGGGATTCACCAACGCGATGATGAAGCTTTTGGAGTCACCACAGTGATGATGAGATTCTGGGAGTCACCACAATGATGATGAAGTTTCTGGAATCACCACCCCGATGATGAAACTTCTGGGAGTCTCCACCGCGATGATGATGAAGCTTCTGAGAGTCACCACCCCAAAGATGAAGCTTCTGGGATTCAACATCTCGACGATGAAGCTTCTGGGAGTCACCAACCCGATGATGAAGCTTCTGGGATTCATCTCCGTGATGATGAAACTTCTAGGATTCACCACATGGATGATGAATACTCTGGGAGTCTCCAACGCGATGATGATGAAGATTCTGGGAGGCACCACCCTGATGATGATGAAGCTTCTTGGAGTCACAACTCTGATGATAATGAAGCTTTTAGGAGTCACTCCCAAGATGATGATGAAGCTTCTGGGAGACACCACTCCAATGATGATGGTTCTGTGAGTCACCACTCCGATGACAAAGTTTCTGGGAGTCACCACCCTGATGATGAAGCTTCTGGTAGTCACCATGCCGATTATGAATCTTCAGGTAATCACCACCCCGATGATGAAGCTGCTGGTATTCACCACCCCGATGATCATGAAGTTTCTGGGAATCACTACCCAGATGACAGTAAAGCTTCGGGGAGTCACCACCCTGATGATGAACCTTCTGGGAGTCACCACCCTAACGATGAAACTTCTGAGAATCAACAGCCTGATGATGAAGTTTCTGGGAGTCACCACCCCAAAGATGAAGCTTCTGAGACTCACCACCACCATGATAAAGTTTCTGGGATTCACCACCCGGATGATGAAGCTTCTGGGAATCACGAACCCGATGATGAAGCCACTGGGAGACACCACTAGGATGATGAAGCTTCTGGGAGTCAACAACCCAATGATGAAATTTCTGGGATTCACCATCCTGATGATGAAACTTCTGGGAATCACCACCCCAATGATGAAAATTCTGGGAGTCACCATCCTGATGATGAAACTTCTTGGATTCAAAACCCCGATGATGAAGCTTCTTGGAATCACCACCCCAATGATGAAGTTTCTGAGAGTCACCACCACGATGATAAAACTTCTGAGAGTCACCACCACGATGATGTAGCTTCTGGGAATCAACAACCCGATGATGAAGCCTCTTGGAGTCAACAACCCGATGATGAAGCTGCTGGGATTCATCACCCCTATGAAGAAACTTCTGGGATTCACCACCCCAATGATAAAGATTCTGGGAGTCAACACCACGGTGATGATGAAGCTTCTGGGAGCCACCACCCAAATGATGATGAAGCTTCTGAGATTCAACACCCCAATGATGATGAAGCTTCTGCGAGTCACAACCCCAATGACGAAGTTTCTGTGATTCACCAGCCAGAAGATGAAGCCTCTGGGAGTCACCAACCCGATGATGAAGCTTCTGGGATTCATCACACTGATGATGAAACTTCTGGGATTCACCATCCCGATGATGAAGATTCTGGGAGTCATCACTGCGGTGATGATGTAGCTTCTGGGAGCCACCAACCTGATGATGATGAAGTTTCTGGGACTCAACACAACGTTGATGAAGCTTCTATGAGTCACCGCCCTGATAAAGAAGATTCTGGGAGTCACCACCCAGATGATGATGAAGCTTCTGGGAGTCACCACCCCGATGATAAGGCTTCTGTGAGTACCCACCCCGATGATGAAGCTTCTGGGATTCATCACACTGATGATGAAACTTCTGGGATTCACCATCCCGATGATGAAGATTCTGGGAGTCATCACTGCGGTGATGATGTAGCTTCTGGGAGCCACCAACCTGATGATGATGAAGTTTCTGGGACTCAACACAACGATGATGAAGCTCCTATGAGTCACCGCCCCGATAAAGAAGATTCTGGGAGTCACCACCCAGATGATGATGAAGCTTCCGGGAGTCACCACCCCGATGATAAGGCTTCTGTGAGTACCCACCCCGATGATGAAGCTTCTGGGATTCACCACCCCGATGATGAAGATTCTGGGATTCAGCATCCCGATGATGAAGCTTCTGGGAGTCCAAATCCTGATGCTGAAGCTTCTGGGAGTCAATACCCAGATGATGAAGCTTCTGGGAATCAACACCCCACTGATGAAATTTCTGGGACTCGACACCCCGATCATGAAGATATTGAGAAGCACCACCCCGATGATGATGCTTCTGGGAGTCACCTCCCCGATGATGAAGAATCTTCTGGGAGTCACCACCCCGATTATGAAGCTTCTGGGAATCACCACCCCGATGACGAAGCCTCTGGGATTCACCACTACGATGATGAATCTTCTGAGAATCACCACCCCGAGGATGAAGTTTCTGGCAGTCAACACCCCGATGATGAAGCTTCTGAGAGTCACCATCCCGATAATGAAGCCTCTGGGCATCACCATCCTGATGACGAAGCCTCTGAGAGTCACCACGCCGATGATGAAGCTTCTGGGAGTCTCCACCCCGATGATGAACTTCTGGGAATCACCACCCCGATGATGAAGAAGCTTCTGGCAGTCTCCCTCTCGAAGATGAATAAACTTCTGGGAGTCAACACACCAATGATGATGAAGTTTCTGGGAGTCACCACCGAGATGATGATGAAGCTTCTCGGAGTCACCACACTGATTATGAAATTTCTGGTAGTCACTCCCATGATGATGATGAGGCTTCTGTGAGTCTCCACCCAGATGATGAAGCCTCTGGGAGTCACCACCCCGATGATGAAGCTTCTTTGTGACACCACCACGACGATGAAGCTTCTGGGAATCACAACCCCGATGATGAAGCTTCTGAGAGTCACCACCCCAATGATAATGAAGTTTCTGGGAGTCACATCCCGATTATGATGAAGCTTCTGGAGTCACCACCCCGATGATGCAAGTTCTGGGAGTCACCCCCTGATGATGATGAACCTTCAGGGAGTCATCAACCCAATGATGAAACTTCTAGGAGTCACCACCCTGATGATGAGTCTACTGGGATTCACCACCCCGATGATGATTCTGGGAGTCACCAAAACGACGATCAAGCTTTGGCAATCACCAACCCGATGATGAAGCTTCAGGAATTCAACTCCCCGATGAAGAAGAAGCTTCTGAGAGACACGACCCGGATGATGAAGTTTCTGGGATTCACCACCGACATGATGAAGCTTCAGGGAGTCACGACCCTGTTGATGAAGCTTCTGGGAGTCACCACCCCTATGATGATGAAGCTTCTGGGAGTCACCACGACGATGATAATGAATCTTCTGGGAGTCACCACCTTGATGATGATGAAGCTTCTGGGAGTCTCCACCTCAAAGATGATGAAGCTTCTGGGAGTCAAAACCCTGAGGAAGAATCTTCTGAGTCAACACCACGATGATGAAACTTCTGGGAATCACCACCACGATGATGAAACTTCTGGGATTCACCACACCGATGATGAATATTTTGGGAGCACCACCCCGATCATGATGCTTCTGGGAGTGACCACCCCAATCATGATGCTTCTGGGCATCACCACTCAGATGATGATGAATCTTATGGGAGTCACCACCCCTAAGATGATGAAGCTTCTGGGAGTCATAACCCCGATGATGATGCTTCTCAGAGTCACCACCCAGATGATGAAATTTCTGTGAATCAACACCCCGATGATGAAGCCTCTGGGAGTCAACACCCCAATGATGAAGCTCCTAGGAGTCAACACCCCGATGATGAAGATTCTGGGAGTCATCACAACGATGATGAATCTCCAGGGAATCACCACCCCGATGATGAATCCTCATGACATCACCACACAGATGATGATGAAGCTTCTGGAAGTCACCAACCTGATGATGATTAAGCTTCTGGCAGTGACCACCACAAAGATTATGGAACTTCTGGGAGTAAACACCCCAATGATAAAGCTTCTCAGAGTCACAACGCCGATGATGAAGTTTCTGGGAATCACCACCCAAATGATGAAGCTTCTGGGAGTCCCCAACCCAATGATGAATCTTCTGGGAATTACCTCAATGATGATGAAATTTCTGGGAATCATCACCCCGTTGATGAAGCTTCAGGGAGTCACCAACCCGATGAAGATGAAGCTTCTGACTGTCACCACCCCAGTGATGAAGCTTCTGGGATTCACCACCGCAATGATGAAGATTCTGGGAGTCACCACCCTGATGATGAAATTCTGGGAATCACCACCTCAATGCTGAAGCTTCTGGGAGTCACCACCCCGATGATGATGAAGCTTCTGGGAGTCACCATCTCGATGATGATGAAACTTCTGGGAGTCCCCACCCCAATGATGAACCTTTGGTGAGTCACAACCCTGATGACGATGGACCTTCTGTGAGTCACTACCCCGATGATGAAGCTTATGGGAGTCACTACCCTGATGATGAAAATTCTGGGAGTCACCAACCCGATGATTAAAGTTCTGGGTGTCACCACCCTGATGATGAAGCTTCTGGGAGTCACCACCCCGACACGATGAAGCTTCTTTAAGACATCACCCCAATGATGAAGCCTTTGGGAGTCACCAACCCGATGATAATGAAACTTCTGGGAGTCACAACCCCGATGATGATGAAGCTTCTGGGAGTCACCACCCCTATGATGAGGCCTCTGGGAGTCACCATGCCGATGACGATGAATCTTCTGGGAGTCACCACCCCGATGATGAGGCTTCTGGTAGTCCCCAAACCTATGATGAATCTTCTGGGAGTCACCACCCCAATGATGAAGATTGTGGGATTCACCATCCCGATGATGAAGCTTCTGGGAGTCAACACGCCGATGAGGAAGCTTCTGCGAGTCACCATCTGATGATGAAGCTCCTGGGAATCACCACCCCGATGATGAAACTTCTAGGAGTCTCCCCCCTGATGATGGAGATTTTGGGAAGTACAGCCCCGCTGATTATACTTATGGAAGTCTCCAAACCGATGATGATGAATCTTCTGGGAGTCACCAGCCCAAAAATCATGAAGCTTCTTGGAGTCACCATCCTTGTGGTAAGCTGCAGGGAGTCACCACCCTGATGGTGATGAAGCTTCTGAGAGTCACCACCAAGATGATGAACCTTCTTGGATTCACCACCGCCATGATGATGCTTCTGGGAGTCACCAACCTGATGATGAAACTTCTGAGAATGACCACATCAAAAATGAAGATTCTGGGAGTCACCACCCAAATGATGAAGCTTCTGGGAGTCACCACCCCAAAGATGAGGCTTCTGGGAATCACCACCCCGATGATGAATCTTCTGAGAATCACCACACCAATGATGAAGCTTCTGGGAGTCACCACCTGATGATGAAGTTTCTAGGAATCACCACCCCGATGATGAAACTTCTGGGAGTCACCACCCCGATGATAGAGATTTTGGGAGGCACCACCCCACTGATGACACTTCTGGGTGTCACCACCCTGATGATGATGAATGTTCTGAGAGTCACCACCCCGATGATGATGAAGCTTCTGGGAGACACCACCCTTATGATGAAGAAGCTTCTGGGAGTCACCACTCCAATGATGATGAACCTTCTGGGATTTAACAACATGATGATGATGAAGCCTCTGGAAGTCACCACCCTGATGATGATGAAGCTTCTGGGAGTCAAAACCCTGATGATGAAGCTTCTGGGTGTCAAAACCCCGATAATGAAACTTCTCCGAGACACCACCAAGATGATGAAGTTTCTGGGAATCACCACCCCGATGATGAAGCTTATGAGAGTCACCAAAATGATGATGAGCTTCTGAGAATCACCACCCTGATGATGAAGATTCAGGAATTCACCTTGCAGATGATGGAGAAATTTCTGAGTCACCACCCACATGATGAAGTTTCTGTGATTCACCACCGCCATGATGAAGCTTCTGGGGTTCTACAACCTGATGATGAAGCTTCTGGGAGTCACCACCCCTGTGATGATGACGCTTTGGGGAGACACCACCCTGATGATAATAAAGCTCTGGGAGTCACCAAAACGATGATGATGAAGCATTTGGGAGTCACCACCCCAATGATGATGAAGCTTCTGAGAGTCTCCATCTCGAAGATGAAGAAGCTTCTGGGAGTCAAAACCTTGATGACTAAGCTTCTGGGAGTTACCACGCTGATGATGAAGCTTCTGGGAATCACCACCCTGATGATGAAACTTCTGAAAATCACCACTGTGATGATGAAGCATCTGGGAGTCACCAACCCAATGATCAAGCTTCTGGGAAACACCACCCTGATGATGAAGATTCTGAGAATCACCACCCCGATAACGAAGCTTCTGGGAGTCACCTCCCGATGATGAAGCCTCTCAGAATCACCAGCACAATGAAGAATATTCTGGGAGTCACCACCCCGATGTTGAAGATTTTGGGAAGCACCACGCTGCTAATGATACTTCTGGGACTCACCAAACCGATGATAATGAATCTTTTGGGAGTTACCACCCCGATGATGACGTTGCTGGTAGTAACCACCACGATGATGATGAAGTTTCTGGGAGTCATTACCTCGATGATCATAAAACTTCTGGGAGTCACCACCAAGATGATGAAGCTTCTGGGAATCACCATCCTGATGAAGAATCTTCTGAGAATCACCACTCAGATGATGATGCTTCTGGGAGTCACCACCGCGTTGATGAAGCTTCTGGGAGTCACCAACCCGATAATGAAGCCTCTGGGAATCATCATCCCGATGATGAATCCTCTGGGAGTCAACACCTCAATGACGAAGCTTCTGGAAGCCACCAACCCAATGATGAAGCTTCTCGGATTCACCACCCCCATGATGAATATTCTGGGGGTCACTACCCCGATGATGATGAAGTTTCTTGGAGTAACCACCCTGATGATGATGAAGCTTCTGGGAGTCACCATCCCGATGATGAAGCTTCTGCGAGTCACCACCCGATGATGAAATTTCTGTGAATCCCCACCCTGATGATGAAGATTCTGGGGGACACCAACACGATGATGAAGCTTATGGAAGTCACCAACACGATGATGATGAATCTTCTGGGAGTCACAATCCCGATGATGATGAAGTTTCTTTGAGTCACCAACCTGATGATGATGAAACTTCTGGGAGTCACCACCCTGATGATGAGGTTTCTGGGATTCACCACCTCGATGACGAAGCTTCTGGGGTCACCAAAACGATGATCAAGCTTCTGGGGATGACCATCCCAATGATGAAGCTTCAGGAATTCACCTCCCCAATGATGAAGAAGCTTCTGAGAGTCACCACCCAGATGATGAAGCTTCTGGGATTCACCAGTGACATGATGAAGCTTCTGGGAGTCACGACCCTGATGAAGCTTCTGGGAGTCACCACACCTATCATGATGAAGCTTCTGGGAGTCAACAGGCCGATGATAATGGATCTTCTGGGAGTCACCACCCCGATGATGATGAAGCTTTGGGAGTCACCACCCCGATGATGATGAAGCTTTGGGAGTCACCACCCCAATGCTGATGAAGCTTCTGGGAGTCTCCACCTCGAAGATGATGAAGATTCAGGGAGTCAAAACCCTGATGAAGAATCTTCTGGGAGTCACCACCCTGATGATGAAACTTCTGGGAATCACCACCAGGATGATGAAACTTCTGAGATTCGCCACCCCGATGAAGAAGATTATGGGAGCACCACCAAAATCATGATTCTTCTAGGAGTGACCACCGCGATCATGATGCTTCTTGGGGTGACCACCTGGATGATGATGAAGCAACTGGGCGTAACCACCCCGTTGATGATGAAGCTTCTGGGAATCACCACTCCGAAGATGATGAAGCTTCTGGGAGTCACCATGCCAATGATGATGATGCTTCTGGGAGTCACCACCCTGATGATGATGAATATTCTGGGAGTCTCCACCCCAAAGATGATGAAGCTTCTGGGAGTCATAACCCCGATGATGATGCTTCTCAGAGTCACCACCCAGATGAGGAAATTTCTGGGAATCAACACCCCGATGATGAAGCTTCTAGGAGTCAACACCCTGATGATGAAGATTCTGGGAGTCATCACAACGATGATGAATCTCCTGGGAATCACCAACCCGATGATGAATCCTCAGGAAGTCACCACCCCGATGATGATGAAGCTTCTTGGAGTCAACAACCTGATGATGATGAAGCTTCTGGGAGTCACCAACCCAGTGATGATGAAGATTCTGGAAGTCACCACTCCGAAGATTATGAAGCTTCTGGGAATCAACACCCCGATGATAAATCTTCTCAGAGTCACAACCCCAATGATGAAGTTTCTGGGAATCAGCACCACAAAGATGAAGCTTCTGGGAGTCCCCACCCTGATGATGAATCTTCTCAGAGTCACCACAATGATGATGAAACTTCTGGGGATCATCACCCCGTTGATGAAGCTTCAGGAAGTCACCACCCCGATGATGATGATGCTTCTGACCGTCACCACCCCAATGATGAAACTTCTGGGATTCACCATCGCAATGATGAAGATTCTGGGAGTCACCACCCTGATGATGAAATTCTGGGAATCACCACCTCAATGATGAAGCTTCTGGGAGTCACCACTCCGATGATAATGAAGCTTTGGGAGTCACCATCCTGATGAGGAAGAAACTTCTGGGAGTCCCCACCCCGATGATGAAGCTTTGGTGAGTCACAACCCTGATGACAATGGAGCTTCTGGGTGTCACTACCCCAATGATGAAGCTTATGGGAATCACTACCCCGATGATGAAAATTCTGGGAGTCACCACCCCAAGGTTTAAGGTTCTAGGTGTCACCACCCCGATGATGAAGCATCTGGGAGTAACCACCCCTTTGATGTAGCTTCTGGGATTCACCAACCCAATGATGAAGCTTCTGGGAGTCAAAACACCATTGATGAAGAAGCTACTGTGAGTCACCACCCGACGATGATGAAGCTTCTTGGAGTCACCACCCCAATGACGAAGGTTGTGTGAGTCACCACCCTGATGATGAAGAACCTTCTGGGAGTCCTCACCGTGATGATGAAAATTATGGGAGTCACCACCCTGATGATGACGCCTCTGGGATTCATAACCCCGATGATGAAGCTTCTCGGAGTCACCACCCCAACGACGAAGCTTCTGTAATTCACCACACCAATGATGAGAACTCTGGGAGGCAACAACCTGATGATGAAGCTTCTAGCATTCATCATCCTGATGATGAAACTTCGGGGAGTCACCACCCCGATGATGGAGATTTTGGGAAGCACCACCCCTCTGATGACACTTATGGGAATCACCACCCCGATGATGAATCTTCTGGGAGTCACCACCCCGATAATCATGAAGCTTCTGGGAGTCACCACCCATGTGATAATGAAGCTGATGATGATGAAGCTTCTAAGAGTCACCACCCCGATGATGAACCTTCTTGGATTCACCACAGCCATGATGAAGCTTCTGGGAGTCACCAACCAGATGATGAAATTTCTGAGAATCACGACCCCAATGATGAAGTTTCTAGGAATCACCACAACAATGATGAAGCTTCTGTGAGTCACCACCCCAGTGATGAAGTTTCTGGGAATCAAGACCCTGGTGATGAAGCTTCTGAGAATCAGCACCCTGATGATGAAGCTTCTGGGAGTCACCACCCCAATGATGAAGCTTCTGGGAATCACCACACTGATGATGAAGCTTCTCTGAATCAACACCACGATGATGAATCTTCTGGGAGTCACCACCCCGATTCTGATGAAGCATCTAAGAGTCATGCCCCAGTGGTGACAAAGTTTCTGGAAGACACCACCTCAATGATGAAAGTCATGTGTGTAACCACCCCGATGAAGAAGCTTCTTGGAGTCAACAAACCATTGATGATGAAGCTTCTGGGAGTCACCAACCTGATGATGAGGCTTCTTGGAGTCCCCATGCTGATGATGAAGATTTTGGGAAGCACCACCCTGATCATGATGCTTCTGGGATTCACAACCCAGATGATGATGAATCTTCTGGGAGTCACAACCCCAATGATGATAAAGCTTCTGGGAGTCACCACCCCAATGCAGAAGCTTCTGGGAGACACCATAACGATGATGAAGCCTCTGGGAATCACCACTCTGATGATGAAGCTTCAGGGATTCACAACCCCGATGATAGAGGTTCTGGGAATCACCACCCCGATGATGAAGCTAGTGGGAGTCATCCCCCTGATGATGCTGAAGCTTCCGGGAGTCAAAATGCCAATGATAAAGCTTCTGGGAGTCAACACCCCGAGGATAAAGTTCTGAGAATTACTAACCAGATGATGATGAATCTTCTGGGAGAGACCACCCCGATGATGATGAAGCTACGGGGACTCACCACACAGATGATGATGAAACTTCTGGGAGTCACCTAACAAATGATAATGAACCTTCTTTGAGTCACCACCCCAATGATGATGAAGCTTCTTGGAGTCACCACCACGATGATGATGAAGCTTCTGGGAGTCACCATCCCAAAGATGATGAAGCTTCTGGGAGTCTCCACCTCAAGGATGATGAAGCTTCTGGGAGCCATAAACCTATGACGAAGCTTCTCATAGTCACCACTGAGATGATGAAATTTCTGGGAATCACCACCCCGATGATGAAGCTTCTGGGAGTTACCACCCCAATGATGAAGCTTCTGGTAGTCAACATACCGATGATGAAGCTTCTGAGAATCACCACAACGATCATGAAGCTCCTGGAATCACCAGCCCAATGATGAATCTTCAGGCAGTTACCACCCCGATGATGATGAAGCTTCTGGGAGTCACCACCCCGAAGATTATGAAGCTTCTGGGAATCACCAACCCGATGATGATGAAGCTTCCGAGAGTCATCACTCCAATGAAAAAGATTCTGGGAGTCACCACCCTGAGGATGAGGCTTCTGGGAGTCACCACTACAATGATGAAAGTTCTGTGAATCCCCACCCTGATGATAAAGATTTTGGGAGTCACCAACCCGATGATGAAGCTCCTGGAAGTCACCAAGCCGATGATGATGAAGCTTCTGGAATCACAATCCTGATGATGAGTAAGCTTCTTGGAGACACCATCACGATGATGCAACTTCTGAGAGTCACAACCGTGATGATGATGAACCTTCTGGGAGTCATCACGCCAATGATGAACCCTCTGGGAGTCACCACCCTGATGATGAAGCTTCTGGGATTCACCACCCCGATGATGAAGCTTCTGGGACTCACCATCCCGATGATGAAGTTTCTGGGATTCACCAACCCGATGATGAAGCTTCTGGGAGTCACCAACATGATGATGATGAAGCATCTGGGTGTCACCACCCCGCTGATGATGAAGCTCAGGGAGTCCCCACCACGATGATGAAACTTTTGGGAATCACAACCCCAATGATGAAGTTTCTGGGAATCACCACCCGAATGATGAAGCCTCTTGGAGTCACCACCACAAAGATGAAGCTTCTGGGAATCACCACCCCGATGATGAAGCTTTGGTTAATCACCATCCCTATGATGAAGCTGCTGGGTTTCACCGCCCTGATGATGACTAAGTTTCAGTGCTTCACGACCCCAATGATATTAAAGCTTCTGGGAGTCACCACCCTGATGATGAAGCTTCTGGGAGTCACCACCCCGATGATGAAGCTTCTGGGAGTCAAAACCCCAATGATGAAGCTTCTCAGAGTCACCACCCCGATTATGAAGATTCTGGGATTCACACTCCGATGATGAAGCTTCTGGGAGTCACCACCCCGATGATAAAACTTCTGGGAATTACCAACCCGAGGACAAAATTCTGGTAGTCACCAATCCGATGATTATGAAACTTCTGGAGTCCCTACCCTGATGATGATGAAGCTTCTGGGAGTCACCATCTCAATGATGACGAAGCGTCTGGGAGTCACCACCCCGATGATGATGAAGCATCTGGGAGTCACCAACACGATGATGACGAGGAATTGGGAGTCACCACCCGGATGAAGATAAAGTTTCTGGGAGTCAACACCCCGATGATGAAGCTTCTGGTAGTCACCATCCTGATGATAATGAAGCTTCTGGGAGTCATCAGCACGATGATGAAGATTTTGGGATTTACCACCCCAATGATGAAGTTTCTTGGAGTCACCATCCCGATTATGAAGCTTCTGGGAGTCACCACTGGGATGATAAAGCTTCTGGGAGTCAAAACCCCGATAATGAAGCTTCTCGGCATCATCACCCAGATGATGAAGTCTCTGGGATTCAACACCCCGATGATGAAGCTTCTGGAAATCACCAAAACAATGAGGAATCTTCTGGGAATCACCACCCCGATGAAGAAGCTTCAGGGAGTCACCTCCACTATGATGAAGATTCTGGGATTCACCACCATCATGATGAAGCTTCAGGGAGTCACCACCCTGATGATGAAGCTTCTGGGAGTCACCACCCCTATGATGATGAATCTTCTGGGAGTCACCACCCTGATGATAATAAAGCTTCTAGGAGTCACCACCCCAATGATGATGAAGCTTTTGGGAGTCACCACACTGATGATGAAGATTCTGGGAGTCACCACTTCAAAGATGATGAAGCTTCTGGAAGTCAAAACCCCGATGATGAAGCTTCTGAGAGTCACCAGCCCAATGATGATGCTTCTGGGAATCACTACCCCGATGATTAAACTTCTGGGATTCGCCACCCCGATGATGAAGATTTTAGGAGCACCACCCGAATCATGATGCTTCTGGGAGCCACCACCCCTATGATGATGAAGCTTCTGGGAGTCACCACCCTGAAGATGATGAAGCTTCTGGGATTGAGAACACCGATGATGATGCTTCTGGGACTACCACCCAGATGACGAAGTTTCTATGAATTACCACCATGATGATAAAGCTTCTGGGGGTCTCCACCCCGGTGATAAAGCTTCTGGGAGTCACCATAACAATGATGAAGCTTCAGGGAATCACCAACTCGATGATGAAGTTTCAGTGAATCACCACCACGATGATGATGAAGCTTCTGAGAGTCACTTCCCTGATGATGAAGCTTCTGGGATTCACCACCGCCATGAGGAAGCTTCTGGGATTCACCACCCCAATGATGAAACTTCTGAGAAACACCACCCCGATGATGAAGTTTCTGGAAGTCACCACCCAAATGATGAAGCTTCTGGAGGCATCAACCCAATGATGAAGCTTCTGGGAATCACCAACCCGTTAAGGAAGCATATAGGAATCACCACCCCGTTGATGAAGCTTCTGGGAGTCACCACCCCATGATGAAGCTTCTGGGAATCAACACCACGATGATGAAACTTCTGGGAATCACCACCGCGATGATGAAGATTTTGTGAAGCACCACCCCAGTGATGATACTTCTGGGAGTCACCACCCCGAAGATGATGAATCCAAAGGGAGTAACCACCCCAATGATGAAGCTGCTGTTAGTCACCACCCCGCTGATGAAGAAGCTTCCTGGAGTCACCACTGTGATGATGACAAAGCTTCTGGGAGTCACCACCACGATGTTGCAGCTTCTGGGAGTCACCACCCTGATGAGGAATCTTCTGAGAATCACCACTAAGATGATGATGATTCTGGGAGTCACCACCCAGATGATGAAGCTTCTGGGAGTAACCAATCCGATAATGAAGCTTCTGGGAACCACCATCCCAATGATGAATCCTCTTGGAGTCACCACCCGATGATGAAGCTTCTGGGAGCCACCACCCCGATGATGAAGCTTCTGGGATTCACCACACCGATGATGAAGATTCTAGGAGTCATGACCCCAGTGATGATGAAGATTCTTGGAGTCACCACCCCAATGATGATGAAGCTTCTTGGAGTCACAGCCCCGATTATGAAGCTTCTGGGAGTCACAACCCTGATGATGATGAATCTCCTGTGAGTCACCACCCCGAAGAGGAGGCTTCTGGGAGTCCCCACCCCGATGAAGAAGCCACTGTGAGTCAACTCCACGAAAATGAAGCTTCTGGGAATCACCACCCTGACAATGAAGCTTCTGGGAACCACCACCCTGATGATGAATCTTCTTGGAATCATCACCCTGATGATGATGAAGCAACTGGGAATCAACACCACGATGATGCAACTTCTGGCAGTCACCACCCTGATGATGATGAAGCTTCTGGGAGGCACCATTCCGATGATAAAGCTTCTGGGAGTCACCAGCCTGATGATGATGACGCTTCTGGGAGTAACCACCCCGATGATGAAGCTTCTGGGAGTCACCACCCCAGTGATGAAGCTTCTGTGAATCCAAACCCTGATAATGAAGATTCTCGGAGTCACTAACCCGATGATGAAGCCTCTGGAAGTCACCAACCCGATGATGATGAAGCTTCTGGGATTCACAATCCCGATGATGATGAAGCTTCTTGGATTCACCACCCCAATGTTGCAACTTCTGGGAGTCACCACCCTGATGATGATGAAGCTTCCAGGAGTCATCACATCAAGGACGAAACTTCTGAGTGTGACCACCCTGATGATGAAGCTTCTGGGATTCCCCAACCCGATGATGAAGCTTCTGGGAGTCACCATCCCAATGATAAATCTTCTGGGATTCACCAAATCAATGATGAAGTTTTTGGGAGTCACCACCACGATGTTGATGAAACTTTTGGGTGTCACCACTCCGATGATGATGAAGCTCAGGGAGTCACCACCCTGATGATGAAGCTTCTGGGAGTCACCACAACGATGATGAAGCTTCTGGGAATCACCACCCCGATGATGAAGATTCTGAGAGTCACCACCCCGATGGTGAAGCTTGTGGGAATAACCACCTGGATGATAAAGCTTCTGGGAATCACCAACCCCATGATGAAGACTCTGGGAGTCACCACCCTGGTGACATAGCTTCTGGGATTCAGCACCCCGATGATGATGAAGCTTCTGTGAGTCACCACCCCGATGATGAAGCTTCAGAGAGTCACCACCCCAATGATGAAGCTTCTGGAAATCACCACCACGATGATGAAGCTTCTGGGAGTCAACACCCTGATGAAGAAGCTTCTGCGAGTCACCACAACGATTATGAAGCTTCTTGGATTCATCATCCCGAGGATGAATCTTCTGGGAGTCACCATCCCGAAGATGCAGATTTTGGGAAGCACCACCCCGCTAATGATACTTCTGGGTATCACCACCCCAATGATGATGAATCTTCTGGGAGTCACCACAACGATTATGATGGAGCTTCTAGGAGACACCACCCCTATGATGATAAAGCTTCTGAGAGTCACCAACACGATGATGATGAAGCTTCTGGGATTGAACACTCCGATGACGATGAAGCTACCTGGAGTCACCACCCGGATGATGGTGAAGCTTCTGGGTGTCTCCATCTCGAAGATGATGAAGCTTCTGGCAGTAAAAATCCCAATGATGAAGCTTCTCGGAGTCACCACCCTGATAATGAAGTTTCTGGGAATCACCACCCCTATGATGAAGCAACTGGGAGTCACCAACCTGATGATGAAGCTTCTGGGAATCATCACTTCGATGAAGAAACTTCAGGGAGTCACCACGGCGATGATGATGAAGCTTCGGAGACTCACCACCATGATTATGCAGCTTCTGGAAATCACAACCCCGCTGATGAAGCTTCGGGGAGTCACCACAACGATGATTAAGCTTCTGGGAATCACCACCCAGTTGATGAAGCTTCAGGGAGTCACCACCCTGATGATGACGAGGCTTCTGGGTGTCACCACCCCAATGATGAAGCTTCTGGGAATCAGCACCCCAATGATGAAGCTTTGGGGAATCACCACCCGGATGATGATGAAGCTTCTGGCAGTCACCACCCTGATGATGATGAAGCATCTGGGAGACACCACCCCTAAGATGATAAAGCTTCTTGGAGTCACCACCCTGATGATGATGAATCTTCTGGGATTCAGCACACCAATGACGATGAAGCTACTGGGAGTCACCACCCCAATGATGATGAAGCTTCTGGGTGTCCCCATCTCGAAGATGATGAAGCTTCTGGGGGTAAAAACCCCGATGATGAAGCTTCTCGGAGTCACCACCCCGATGATGAAGTTTCTGGGAATCACCACCCCTATGACGAAGCATCTGGGAGTCACCAACCCGATGATGTAGCTTCTGGGAATCACCACCCAGATGACGAAGATTCTGTGTGTCACCACAACGATGATGAACCCTCTGGGAATCAATACCCCGATGATGAAACTTCAGGGAGTCACCACGCCGATGATGATGAAGCTTCTGAGAGTCACCACCATGATTATGAAGCTTCTGGAAGTCACCACCACGATGATGAAGCTTCAAGGAATCACAACGATGACTAAGTTTCTGGGATTCACCACCCATTTGATGAACCTTCAGGGAGTCACCACCCCGATGATGATGAAGCTTCTGGGATTCACCACCACTATGAGGAAGCTTCTGCGATTCACCACCCCGATGATGAATCTTCTGAGAATCACCACCCTGATGATGAAGTTTCAGGAAGTGACCACCCCAATGATGAAGCTTCTGGGAGGCACCATCCCGATGACGAAGCTTTTGGGAATCACTACCCGTTGATGAAGCATCTGAGAATCACCACCACGATGATGAAGCTTCTGGGAGCCACCACCCAATGATGAAGCTTCTGGGAATCACCACCACGATGATGAAACTTCTGGGAGTCACCACTGCGATGATGAAGATTTTGTGAAGCACCACCCCGCTGATGAAACTTCTGGGAGCCACCGCCTGATGATGATGAATCCTCAGGGACTCACCATCCCGATGATGAAGCTGCTGTTACTCACCACCTCGATGATGAAGAAGCTTCTGAGAGTCACGACCACGATGATGATAAAGCTTCTGGGAGTCACCACCATAATGATGAAGCTTCTGGGACTCACCACCCTGATGAGGAATCTTCTGAGAATCAACACTCAGATGATGATGTTTCTGGGAGTCACCACCCCGATGATGAAGCTTCTGGGAGTCACCACCCCGATGATGAAGATTCTGGGAGTCACCACCCCGATGATGATGAAGACTCGGAGTCACCACCATGATGATGAAGCTTCTGAAAGTCACCACCCAAATAAAGATGAAGCTTCTTAGAGTCACCACCCTGATGATGATGAACCTTCTGGAAGGCACCACCCCGATGATGAAGCTTCTGGGAGTCACCACCCCAGTGATGAAGATTCTGGGAAACACAACCGCGATGATGAAGCTTTTGGTAGTCACAACCCCAATGATGATGCTTCTGGGAGTAACCACACCGATGATGACGAAGATTCTGGGAATCACCACCCAACAATGATGAAGATTCTGGGAATCACCACCCAACGATGATGAAGATTCTGGGAGTCACCAGCCCTTTGCCGAAGCTTCTGGGAGTCAACAACCTGATGATGAAGAAGCTCCTGAGAGTCACCACCGCGATGATGAAAATTATGGGAGTCACCACCCAGATGTTGAAGCTTCTGGGATTCATAACCCCGATGATGAAGCTTCTCTGAATCACCACCCCGGTGATGAAACTTCTGGGATTCACCACCCAGATGACAAAGCTTCTGTGAGTCACCAAAATGATGACGAAGCATCTGGGAATCACCACCCCGATGAAGAAGCTTCTGAGAGTCACCAGAGCGATGATGATAAAGCGTCTCAGATTCACCACCACAGTGATGAAGATTCTGGGATTCACCACACCGATGATGAAGCTTCTGGGCGTGAACAATCAGATGATTTTGGAATTCTGGGATTCATCATCCAGATGATGAAACTTCTGGGATAAACCACCCTCATGATGAAGGTACTGGGAGTCACCAACAGGATGATGATGAAGCTTTCGGAAGTCACCACCCTGATGATGATGAATCTACTGGGAGTCACCACCCCGTTGATGATGAAGCTTCATTTAGACACCACCCCAACGATGAAGCTTCTGTAAGTCACCACCTCGATGACGAAGCTTCTGGAAGTCTCCATCCCAATGATGATGAAGCTTCTGGGAGTCACCACCCCGATGATGAGGCTTCTGGGAGTCCCCACACTGATGATGAAGCTTCTGGGAATCACCACCCTGATGACGAAGATTCTGGGATTCATCATCCCAATGATGAAGCTTCCGGAAGTAAACACCCCATTGATGAAGCTTCTGGATGTCACCACCCGATGATGAAGATTGTGGGAATCACCACCCCGATGATGAAACTTCTGGGAGTCAGCACTCTGATGATGGAGATTTTGGAATACACCACCCCGCTGATGATGATTTTGGGACTCACTACCCAGATAATTCATAATCTTCTGGTAGTCACCACCCCGATGATGATGAAACTTCTGGGAGTCACCACCCCTATGTTGATGAAGCTTCTGAGATTCACCACCCTGATGATGATGAAGCTTCTGGGATTCACCACACCGATGATGATGAAGCTTCTGGGAGTCACCTCCCCGATGATGATGAAGCCTCTGGGAGTCTCCATCTTGAAGATGATTAAGCTTCTGGGAGTCACAACCCAAATGATAAAGCTTCTCGGAATCACCAACCCGATGACGAAGTTTCTGGGACTCACCACTCAGATGATGAAGCTTCTGAGAGTCACCACCCCGATGATGAAGCTTCTGGGAATCACCACCCCGATGATGAAGCTTCTTGGAGTAATCACGATGATGATGCTTCTGGGAATCACCACCCCGATGACGAAGCTTCAGGGAATCAACACTCCGATGATGAAGAAGATTCTGAGAGTCACCACCATGATGATGAAGCTTCTGGGATTCATCACCACCAAGATGAAGCTTCTGGGAGTCACCATCCCAAGGAAGAAGCTTCTGGGAGCCACCACCCCTATGACGATGGAGCTTCTGGGAGTCACCACCCCGATGATGATGAATCTTCTGGGAGTCACCACCCCGATGATGATGAAGCTTTTTGGAGTCACCACCCCGCTGATGATGAAGCTTCTCGGAGTCTCCACCTCGAACTTGATGAAGATTCTGGGAGTCAAAATCCCGATGATGAAGCTTCTGGGAGTCCCCACCCCGATGATGAAGCTTCTGGGAATCACCACCCTGATGATGAAACTTCTGGGAGTCACCACCCCGATGATGAAGATTTTGAGAAGCACAACCCCGATCATGATGTTTCTGGGACTCACCACACTGACCATGATGAATCTTCTGGGAGTCACCACCACAATGATGACGAAGCATCTGTGAATCAACACCACGATGATGATGAATAATCTGGGAGTAACCACCCCAATGAAGAAGCTTCTGGGAATCACCACCCCAATGATGAAGCTTCTGTGAGTCACAACAGCGATGATGAAGTTTAACTGAATCATCACCACGATGATGAAGCTTCAGGGAGTCAATATCAAGATGATGATGAATCTTTTGTGAATCACCACCCCGATGATGACGAAGCTTCAGGGAGTCAATATCCAGATGATGATGAATCTTTTGTGAATCACCACCCCGATGATGACTAAGCTTCTGGGAGTCACCACCCTGATGATGATGAAGGCTTTGGGAGTCACCACCCCAATGATAATGAAGCTTCTCAGTGTCACCCCGCCAATGATGACAAATCTTCTGGGAGTAAACACCACGCTGATGGTGAAGCTTCTGGGTGACAGCACTACGAAGATGATGAAGCTTCTGGGAGTCAACACCCCGATCATGAAGCTTCTCAGACTCACCAACCCAATGATGAAGTTTCTGGGAATCACCAACCTAATGATGAAGCTTCTGGGAGTCACCACCCCAATGATGAAGCTTTTGGGAGTCACTACAACGATGATGAAGCTTCTGGGAATCAACATCCCGTTGACGAAGCTACAAGGAGTCACCACCCTGATGATGGTGAAGCTTCTGAGTGTCAACAACCCGACGATGAAGCTTCTGGGATTCACCACCACAATGACGAAGCTTCTGGGATTCACCACCACAATGATGAAGCTTCTGGGAATCACCACCCCGATAATGAAGTTTCAGAGAATCACCACCACAATGATGAAGCTTCTGGGAGACACCACCCAGATGATAATGAAGCTTCTCAGAGTCACCATCCTGATGATGATGAAGTTTCTGGGAGTCACCACCCTGATGATGAGGAAATTTCTGGGACTCACTACCCCGATGAAGAAGCTTACGGGAGTCACTACACCGATGATGACATTTCTGGGAGTCACCATCAGGATGAAGAAATTTCTGGGTGTCACCACTCTGATGCTGAAGCTTCTGGGAGGCATCACCCTGATGATGAAGCTTCTGGGATTCACCAACCCGATGATGAAGGTTCTGGGAGTCACCACTCTGCTGATGAAGAAGCGTCTGAGAGTCATCACTGCGATGATGAAAATTATGGGAGTCACCTCCCGGATGATGAAGCTTCTGGGATTCAAATCCCCGATGATGAAGCTTATTGGCATCACCACACCGATGATGAAGTTTCTGGGATTCACCACCCTGATGATGAAGCATCTGGGAGTAACCACTGAGACAAAGAAGCTTCTGGAAATCACCACCCTGATGATGAAGCATTTGCGATTCACCACAATGATGAAGCATCTCAGAATCACCACTCCGATGATGAAGCTTCTGGGAGTAACCACCGCAATGGTGATGAAGATTATGAGCATCACCACCAATATGATGAAGCTTCTGGGATTCTCCAAACAGATGATGAAGCCTCTGGGAGTCACCATCCCGATGATGAAGATTCTGGGATTCATCATCTCGATGATGAAACTTCTGGGATTCACCACTCCCATGATGAAGTTTCTGGGAGTAACCACCCCGAAGATGATGAAGCTTCTGGGAGTCACCACACCGAAGATGAGGCTTCTCGGATTCCCCACACTGAAGATGAAGCTTGTTGGAGTCACCACCATGATGACGAAGATTCTGGGATTAAACATCCCATTGATGAAACTTCTGGGAGTCCAAACCCCGATGATGAAACTTCTCGGAATCATCACCCTGATGATGAAATTTCTGGGAATCACCACTGCGATGATGAAGCTTCTGTGATTCGCCACCGCGATGATGAAGCCTCTGGGAGTCAACAACCCGATGATGAAGCTTCTGGGATTCATCACCCCGATGATGAAACTTCCAGGATTCACTAATCCCATGATGAAGATTCTGGCAGTCACCACCATGATGATGATGAAGATTCTGGAGTATCCACCCAGATGATGATGAAGTTTCTGGGAGTCAACACCCTGAAGATGATGAAGCTTCTAGGAGTCACCTCCCCAATGATGACGAAGCTTCTGAGAGACACCACACCAATGATGAAGGTTCAGTGAGTCACCACACCGATGACGAATCTTCTGGGAGTCACCGCCCCGATGATGATGAAGCTTCTGGAGTCACGACCCCGATGATGAAGCTTCTGGGAGTCCCCACACTGATGATGAAGGTTCTGGGAGTCGACACCCCGATGATGAAGATTTTGGGAAGCACCTCATTGATCATGATGCTTCAGGGAGTCACCACCTCGATGATGATGAATCTTTTGGGAGTCACCAACCTGATGATGATGAAGCTTCTGGGAGTCACCACCCCAATGAGGAAGATTCTAGGATTCACCACCCCAATGATGAAACTTCTGGTGGTCAATAAACCGATGATGAAGATTCTGGGAGTCACCACCCCAGTGATGAAGCTTCTGGGAATCACCACCCCAATGATGAAGCTTCTGGGAGTCGACACCACGATGGTGATTTTGGGAAGCAACACCCTGATCATGACGCTTCTGGGAGTCACCGCCCTGATGATGATGAATCTGTTGGGAGTCACCACCCCGATGATGACGAAGCTTCTGGGAGTCACCACCCCGATGATGATGAAGCTTCTCGGAGTCACCACCCGGATATTGAAGTTTCTGGGATTCACCAACGTGATGATGAAGCTTTTGGAGTCACCACACTGATGATGAGGCTTCTGGGAGTCACCACAACTATGATGAAGTTTCTGGAATCATCACCCCGATGATGAAACTTCTGGAAGTCTCCACCGCGAGATGATGAAGCTTCTCAGAGTCGCCACCCTGAAGATGAAGCTTCTGGGATTCAACACCTCGATGATGATGCTGCTGGGAATCACCAACCCGATTATGAAGCTTCTGGGATTCATCTCCCTGATAATGAAACTTCTAGGATTCACCACCCCGATGATGAATATTCTGGGAGTCTCCAAAGCGATGATGATGAAGATTCTGGGAGTCACCACCCTGATGATAATGAAGCTTCTTGGAGTCACAACCCTGATGATGATGAAGCTTTTAGGAGTCAAACCCCAGATGATGATGAAGCTTCTGGGAGACACCACCAAAATGATGATGGTTCTGCGAGTCACCACTTCGAAGACAAAGTTTCTGGGAGTAACCACCCTGATGATCAACATTCTGGGAGTCACCACCCCAATTATGAAGCTTCGGGGAATCATCACCCTGATGATGAAATTTCTCAGAGTCGCCACCCCGATGATGAATATTTTGGGAAGCACCACCCTGATCATGATGCTTCTGGGAGTCACCACCCCGATTATGAAGCTTCGGGGAATCATCACCCTGATGATGAAATTTCTGGGAGTCGCCAACCCGATGATGAAGATTTTGGGAAGCAACACCATGATCATGATGCTTCTGGGAGTCACCATCTTGATGATGATGAATCTAGTGGAAGTCACCAGCCTGATGATGATGAAGCTTCTGGGAGTCACCACCCCGATAATGATGAAGCTTCTGTGAGTCACCACCCCAATGATGATGAAGCTTCTGGGAGTCATCGTCCTGATGATGATGAAGCTTCTGGGATTCACCACCCTGATGATGAAGCTTCTAAGCGTCACTACCCCGATGTTGAAACTTCTGGGAGTCACTGCCCCGATAATGAAACTTCTGGGAGTCACCACCCTGATGATGAAGCTTCTGGGAGTCACCACCTGATTCTGATGAAGCTTCTGGGAGTTACCACCCCAAAGGTAATGAAGCTTCTGAGAGTCATCAACCCGATGACGAAGCTTCTGGGAGTCACCACCTTGGTGATGAAGAAGCTTCTGGCAGTCATCACCACGATGTTGAAAATTATGGGAGTCAGCACCCTGATGAGGAAGCTTCTGGGATTCAAAAACACTGATGATGAAGTTTCTGGGAGTCATCATCCTGATGATAAATCTTCTGGGAGTCACCACCGCTATTATGAGTCTTCTGGGAATCACCACCCCGATGATGAAGCTCCTGGGAGTCTCCATTACGATGATGATGAAGCTTCTGAGAGTCTCCACCCCGATGATGAAGCCTCTGGGATTCACCACGCCAATGATGAAGCCTCTGGGAGTCACCAATCTGATGAAGAATCTTCTGGCATTCATCACCCCGATGATGAAAGTTCTAGGATTCCGCAATCAAATGATGAAAATTATGGGAATCACCACAGCGTTGTTGATGAAAATACTGTGAGTGTCCACCCCTATGATTATGAGGTTTCTGGGAGTCAACACCCGATGATGATGAAGCTTCTAGGAGTCACCCCCCCAAATGATGGCAAAGCATCTGGGAGACACCACCCCAGTGATAAAGGTTCTCTGAGTCACCACCCCGATGACAAAACTTCTGAGAGTCACCACCCCGATGATGAGGCTTCTGGGTGTCCCAACACCAATCATGAAGCTTCTGGGAGGCACCGCCCCGATGATGAAGATTCTGGGATTCACCATCCCGATGATGAAGCTTCTGGGAGTCAACACACAGATGATGAAACTTCTGGGAGTCACCACCCTGATGATGAGGCTTCTGGGCATCCCAACACCGATCATGAATCTTCTGGGAGTCACCACCCCGATGATGAATCTTCTGGGAATCATCACCCCGATGATGGTGAAGCTTGTGGGGGTCATCAACCAGATGATGATGACTTTTCTGGGAGTCACCACCCTGATGATTATGAAGCTTCTGAGAGTCAGCACCCCGATGATGATGTAGCTTCTGGGAGTCAAAACCCTGATGATGAAGCTTCTGGGAGTCACCAACCTGTTGTTGAAACTTTTGGGAGTCACCAACCTGATGATGAAGCTTCTGGGAATCACTACTCTGATGATAAACATTCTGTGACTCACCACGCCGATGATGATGAAGCTTCTGAGGTCACCACCATGATGACGAACCTTCTGAGATTCACCACCGTGATGATGAATCTTCTGGGAGTCACAACCCTGATTCTGAAACTTCTAGAATTCTCCACCCAGATGATGAAACTTCTGGGAGTCACCACCCCTATGATGAAGCTTCTTGGAATCACCAACCCGATGATGAAACCTCTGGGAGTCAACACCCCGATGACGAAGATTCGGGGAGTCACCATGCTGATGATGAAGCTTCTGGGAATCACCACCACGATGATAAAGCTTCTGAGAGCCACCAACCCTATGATGAAGCTTCTGGATTTCACCAAACCGATGATGAAGCTTCTGGGTGTCACCACACCAATGATGATGAAGCTTCTGGGAGTCAAATCCCCAATAATAAAGCTCCTTGGAGTCATCACCCCGCTGTTGAAGATTCTGGGAATCACATCCCGATGATGAAGCTTCTGGCAGTCACCAACCAGAAGATAAAGGTTCTGGGAGTCACCACACCGAGGATGAAGTTCTGGGAGTCACCAACCTGATGAAGATGAATCTTCTCGGAGTCACCACCCCAATGATGATGAAACTTCTATGAGTCACCACCCAGATGATGAAGAACCTTCTGGGAGCCACCACCTTAACGATAATGAACCTTCTGGGAGTCAGCACCCTGATGATGATGAAGCTTCTGGGAGTCACCACCCTGAAGATGTTGAAGATTCTGGGAGTCATAACACCGAAGATTCTGGGAGTCATAACATTCTCGGAGTTACCACCCCGACGATGAAGTTTCTGGGAATCACCACCCTGATCATGAAGCTACTGGGAGTCACCATTCCGAAGATGAACCTTCTGGGAGTCACCACCCATATGATGAAGATTCTGGGAGTCACCACCTCGATGATCAAGCTTTTTGGAGTCCCCATCCTGATGATGATGAAGCTTCTGGGAGTCACAACCCCAATGATGAAGTTTCTGGGAATCACCACCCTGATGATGAAGCTTCTGGGAGCCACCACCCTGATGATGAAGCTTCTGGGAGTCACCACCCTGATGATGAAGCTTCTGGGAGTCACCACAATGTTGATGAAGCTTCTGGGAGTCACCACCCAGATGATGAAGCTTCTGGGAGTAAAAAACCTGATGATGAAGATTCTGGGATTCATCACCCCGCTGATGAAAGGTCTAGGATTCAGCATGCCGATGATGAATAATCTGGGATTCACCTATGCGATGATGATGAAGCTTCTGGGAGTCACAACCCTGATGATGATGAAGCTTTTAGGAGTCACCCCCCGATGATGATGAAGCTTCTGGGAGACACCACCCCAGTGACGATGATTCTGTGAGTTACCACCTCGATGACAAAGATTCTGGGAGTCACCACAACGATGATGAATTTTCTGGGAGTCACCACCCGGATCATGAAGCCTCTGGGAATCACCACCAAGATGATGAAATTTCTGGGATTCACCACTCCGATGATGAAGATTTTGGGAAGCACCACACTGATCATGATGATTCTGGGAGTCACCACCCCGATGATGATGAATCTTCTGAGAGTCACCACCCTGATGATGATGAAGTTTCTGGGAGTCACCAACCCGACGATGATGAAGCTTCTGGGAGTCACCAACGTGAAGATGATGAAACTTCTGGGAGTCAAAACCCTGATGATGAAACTTCTCGTAATCATCATGCCCATGACGAAGTTTCTGGGAATCACCACTGTGATGACGAAGCTTCTGGGAGTCACCACGCCGATGATGAAGCTTCTGGGAGTCACCACCACGATGCTGAAGCTTCTGCTAGTAAACACAACGATGATGAATCTTCTGGTAATCACCGTGCCAATGATGAAACTTCAGAGTATCACCACCCCGATGATGAAGCTTCTGGGAATCATCATCACGATGATGAAGTTTCTGGAAGTCACCAACCCTTTGAAGATGAAGCTTCTGGTAGTCAAAACCCCAATGATAAAGCTTTTGGGAGTCACCATCCCGAGGATGAAGTTCTGGGAGTCACCAACCCAATGACGATTAATCTTCTGGGAGACAACACCACGATGATGAAGATTCTGGGACTCACCACACCGATGATGAAACTTCTGGGATTCACCACCCCAATGATAAATCTTCTGGGATTCACCACCCAGATGATGATGAAGCTTCTGGGAGTCACTACCCCGATGAAGATGAAGCCTCTGGGAATCACTACCCGATATTGAGACTTCTGGGAGTCACTACCCTGATGATGAAGCTTCTGGGAGTCACCACCCCGATGATAAAGCTGCTGGGAGTCACCACCGCAATGATGAAATTTCTGGGAGTCACCACCCCGATGATAAAGCTTCTGGGATTCACCAACTCGATAATGAAGCTTCTAAGAATCACCACCCAGATGATGATGAAACTTCTGGGAGTCACCACCCAGACGAAGATGAAGCTGCTTGGAGTCACCACCAGGATGACGAAGCTTCTGGGAGTCAACACCCTGATGATTAAGAAGCTTCTGGGAGTCCTCAAAGGATTGATGAAATTTATGGGAGTCATCACCCTGATTATGAAGCTTCTGGGATTCAAAACACCGATGATGAAGCTTCTCAGAGATACCATCAGGATGATGAAGTTTCTGGGATTCACCAACCTGATGATGAAGCTTTTGGGAGTCACCACCCGGATGATGAAGCTTCTGAGTGTCACCACAATGATGATGAAGCTTCTGGGAATCACCACGTCGATGATGAAAATTCTGGGAGTCTCCAGCATGACGATGATGAAGCTTCTGAGAGTCACCACCCCAATGATGAAGCTTCTGGGATTTAACACCCCTATGATGAAGCCTCTGGGAGTCACCAACCCATTGATGAAGCTTCTGGGATTCATCACCCTGATGACAAAACTTCTAGGATTCACCACCGGGATGAGGAATATTCTGGCAGTCACCACCACGATGATGACGAAGATTCTGGGAGTCACTACACTGATGATGATGAAGATTCTGGGAGTCACCACCCTGATGATGATGAAGCTTTTAGGAGTCACCCCATGATGATGATGAAGCTTCTGAGAGTCACACCCCGATGATGAGGATTCTGGGAGTCCCCACACCGATGATGAAGATTCTGGGAATCACATCCCTGATGATGAAGTTTCTGGGACTCACCACCCCGATGACAAAGCTTCTGGGAGTCAGCACCCCAATGATGATGAAGCTTCTGGGAAGCACCACCCTGATGATAAGTCTTCTGGGAGTCCCCACACCGATGATGAAGCTTCTGGGAATCACCTCCCTGATGATGAAGATTCTGGGATTCACCACCCTGATGATGAAGCTGCTGGGAGTCAAAACCGCGATGATGAAGCTTCTGGAAGACACCTATCTGATGAAGAATCTTCTGGGAATCACGACCACGATGATGAAACTTCTGGGAGTCGCCACCCCGATGATGAATATTTTGGGAAGCACCACCAGGATCATGATGCTCCTGGGAGTCATCACCTCGATTATTATGAATCTTCTGGGAATCACCACCACTATGATGATGAAGCTTCCGGGAGTCACCTCCTCGATGATGATGAAACTTCTGGCAGTCACCACCACGATGATGATGAAGCTTCTGGGAGTCACCACCCCAATGCTGAAGCTTCAGAGAGTCACCACCCCAATAATGAAGCTTCTGGGAGTCACCACCCTGATGATGAAGCTTCTGGGAGTCAACATCCTGATGATGAAGCCTCTGGGAGTCACCAACCCGATGATGAAGCTTCTAGGAATCACCACCACGATTATGATGAATCTTTTGGGAGTCACCACCCTGATGATGAAGCTTCTAGGAATCACCACTACGATGATGATGAATCTTTTGGGAGTCACCACCCTGATGATGATGAAGCATCTGAGAGTCATCACGGCGATGATGATGAAGCTTCTGGGTGTCACCACCCTGATGATGATGAATCATCTGAGAGTCATCACGGCGATGATGATGAAGCTTCTGGGCGTCACCACCCAGATGAGGATGAAGCTTCTGGGAGTCACCACCAGGAGGATGACGAAGATTCTGGGAGTCCCTACCCCGAGGATGAACTTTCTGGGAATCACCGCCCAAAGGATTAAGATTCTGGGAGTCACCACCCCGATGATGAAGCTTCTGGGAGTCAACAACCTGATGACGAAGTTTCCGGGAATCACTGCAATGATGATTAAGCTTCTGGGAATCACCACCCTGATAATGAAGCTTCGGGAAGTCACCACCCCCAGGATGATGAAGCCTCTGTGAGTCACCACACAAATAATGAAGCTTCTCAGATTCACCACGGTGATAAAACTTCTGGGAGTCACCACACCAATGATGAAGCTTCTGGGATTCAACACCCCAATGATGAAGCCTCTGGGAGTCACCAACCCGATGATGAAGCTTCTGGGATTCATCACCCTGATGACAAAACTTCTAGGATTCACCACCGGGATGACGAATATTCTGGCAGTCACCACCATGATGATGACGAAGATTCTGGGAGTCACTACACTGATGATGATGAAGATTCTGGGAGTCACCACCCTGATGATGATGAAGCTTTTAGGAGTCACCCCATGATGATGATGAAGCATCTGAGAGTCACCACCCCGATGATGAGGCTTCTGGGAGTCCCCACACCGATGATGAAGCTTTTGGGAATCACATCCCTGATGATGAAGTTTCTGGGACTCACCACCCCGATGACGAAGCTTCTGGGAGTCAGCACCCCAATGATGATGAAGCTTCTGGGAAGCACCACCCCGATGATGAGGCTTCTGGGAGTCCCCACACCGATGATGAAGCTTCTGGGAATCACCTCCCTGATGATGAAGATTCTGGGAATCACCACCCTGATGATGAAGCTGCTGGGAGTCAAAACCGCGATGATGAAGCTTCTGGAAGACATCTATCTGATGATGAATCTTCTGAGAATCACGACCACGATGATGAAACTTCTGGGAGTCACCACCCCGATGATGAATATTTTGGGAAGCACCATCAGGATCATGATGCTTCTGGGAGTCATCACCTCGATTATTATGAATCTCTGGGAATCACCACCCCTATGATGATGAAGCTTCTGGGAGTCACCTCCTCGATGATGATGAAACTTCTGGCAGTCACCACCACGATGATGATGAAGCTTCTGGGAGTCACCACCCCAATGCTGAAGCTTCAGAGAGTCACCACCCCAATAATGAAGCTTCTGGGAGTCACCACCCCGATGATGAAGCTTCTGGGAGTCAACATCCTGATGATGAAGCCTCTGGGAGTCACCAACCCGATGATGAAGCTTCTAGGAATCACCACTATGATGATGAAGAATCTTTTGGGAGTCACCACCCTGATGATGAAGCTTCTAGGAATCACCACTACGATGATGATGAATCTTTTGGGAGTCACCACCCTGATGATGATGAAGCATCTGAGAGTCATCACGGCGATGATGATGAAGCTTCTGGGTGTCACCACTCTGATGATGATGAAGCATCTGAGAGTCATCACGGCGATGATGATGAAGCTTCTGGGTGTCACCACTCTGATGATGATGAAGCATCTGAGAGTCATCACGGCGATGATGATGAAGCTTCTGGGTTTCATCACCCTGATGATAATCAATCATCTGAGAGTCATCACAGCGATGATGATGAAGCTTCTGGGTGTCACCACCTAGATGAGGATGAAGCTTCTGGGAGTCACCACCAGGAGGATGACAAAGATTCTGGGAGTCCCTACCCCGAGGATGAACTTTCTGGGTATCACCGCCCCAATGATTAAGATTCTGGGAGTCACCGCCCTGATGATGAAGCTTCTGGGAGTCAACAACCTGATGACGAAGTTTCTGGGAATCACTGCAAACGATGATTAAGCTTCTGGGAATCACCACCCTGATAATGAAGCTTCAGGAAGTCACCACACCCAGGATGATGAAGCCTCTGTGAGTCACCACACCAATGACGAAGCTTCTCGGATTCACCACGGTGATAAAACTTCTGGGAGTCACCATCCCGATGATGAAGCTTCTGGGAATCACCACCCCAATGATGAAGCTGCTGGGAGTCACCAACCGATGATGAAGCTTCTGGAAGTCGACACCTCAATGATGAAGATTCTGGGAATCACCACCCTGATGATGATGGTTTTGAGAGTCAACACCCTGATGATGATAAATCTTCTGAGACACCACCGCGATGACAAGGCTTCTGGGAGTCCCCAACCGATGATGAAACTTCTGGGATCCGACACCCCGATGATGAAGATTCTGGGAGTCACCACCGTGGTGATGATGTAGCTTCTGGGAATCACCATCCCGATGATGATGTGGCTTCTGGGAGTCACCACCCCGATGAAGTTTCAGTGAGTCATCACCCCAATGACGAAACTTCTGGGAGTCACCACCCCGATGATGATGAAGATTCTGGGAGTCAGCACCCCAATGATAAGGGGTCTGGGAGTCCCCACCCCGATGATGAAACTTCTGGGATTCTCCACCCCAATGATGAATATTCTACAATTCACCATCCCGATAATGAAGCTTCTGGGACTCAAAACCCCAATGATGAAACTTCTGGGAGTCACTACCCGATGATGAAGCTTCTGGGAATCCACACCCTGAAGATGAAACTTCTGGGAGTCCCCACCCTGATGAGGAAGATTTGGGAAGCACCACCACGATAATGATGCTTCTGGGAGTCACCACCCCGATGACGATAAATCTTTTGGGAGTCACCACCCTGATGATGATGAAGATTCTGGGAGTCACCACCCTGATGATGATGAAGCTTTAGGAAGTCAACACCCCAATGATGATGAAGCTTCAGGGAGTCACCTCCCCAATGATGATGGCGCTTCTGGGAGTCACCACCCCGATTATGAGGAAGCTTCTGGGAGTCATCACCCGGATGATGAAGAAACTTCTGAGAGTCACCACCCCGATGATGAACTTTCTGGGAAACATCATCCCTATGATGAAGCTTCTGGGAGTCACCACAACGATTATGAAGCTTCTGAGAATCACCAACCTGATGATGAAACTTCAGGGAGTCACCAACCTGATGATAATGAAGTTTCTGAGAGTCACAATCCTGATGATGAAGCTACTGGGATTCACCACCCTGATGATGAAGATTCTGGGAATGAACACCCCGATGATGAAAATTCTGGGAGTTGCCACCCCGATGATGAAGATTTTGGGAAGGACGATGCCGATGATGATGCTTCTGGGAGTCACCACCCGGATGATAATGAATCTTCTGGAAGTCACCACCCCGATGATGATGAAGCTTCTGGGAGTCACCATGGTGATGATGATGAAGCTTCTGGGAGTCACCACCCCAATGATGATGAAGCTTCTGGAGGTCACCACCCCAATGATGATGAAGATTCTGGGAGTCCCCAACCCGAGGATGAACTTTCTGGGAATCACCACCCCGATGATTAAGCTTCTGGGAATGACATCTCCCCCGATGATGAAGCTTGTGGGATTCACCACCACGATGAAGAAGGTTCTGGGTGTCACCACAACGATGACGAAGATTCTGGGAATCACCCCCACAATGACTAAGCTTCTAGGAGACACCACCCTGACGATGAAGCTTCTGGGGTTGACCACCCCAATGATGAAGCTTCTGGGAATCACCAACCCGATGATGAAGCCTCTATTAATCACCACCCTGATTATGAAGCTTCTGGGAGTCACCACCCTGATGATGAAGCTTTTGGTAGTCACCACCACGATGATGAAGATGCTGGGGCTCACCACCCCAATGAAGATGAAGCTTCTGCGAGTCATGTCCCCGATGATGATAAAGCTTCTGGGAATCACCACCCCAATGATGAAGCTTCTGGGAGTCACCACCCCGATTATGAAGCTTCTGAGAGGCACCACCACGATGATGAGACTTCTGGGAGTCATCAACCGGTTGATGAAGCTTCTGGTAATCACCAAACCGATGATGAAGCCTCTGGGATTCACCACTACGATGATGAAGCTTCTGGGATTCACCACCCCATTTATGAAGCTTCTGGGATTCAACACCTTGGTGATTATGAAGCTTCTGAGAGTCACCACCCCTATGAGGAGTCTTCTGTGATTCACCACCGCCACGATGAATCTTCTGGGAGTCCCATCCCCAATGAAGAAGCTTCTGGGAAACAACACCCCATTGATGAAGCTTCTGGGAGTCACCACCCTGACGATGAATATTCTGGGATTGAACACCCCAATGATGAAGCTTCTGGGAATCACCAAAACGATGTTGAAGCATCTGGGAGTCATCACCCTGATGAAACTTCTGGTAGTCACCACGCCGATGATGAATCTTCAGGTAATCACCACCCCGATGATGAAGCTGCTGGTATTCACCACCCCGATGATCATGAAGTTTCTGGGAATCACCACCCTGATGATAGTAAAGCCTCTGGGAGTCACCACACTGATGATGAAACTTCTGGGAGTCACCACCCAGATGATGAAACTTCTGAGAATCAACAGCCTGATGTAGAAGTTTCTGGGAGTCACCACCCCCAATGATGAAGCTTCTTGGAGTCACCACGCCGATTTTGAAGTTTCTGGGAATCACCACCCCAATGAGGAAGCTTCTGAGACTCACCACTGCGATGACAAAGTTTCTGGGACTCACCACCCAGATGATGAAGCTTCTGGGAATCACGAACCTGATGATGAAGCTTCTGGGATACACCACTAGGATGATGAAGCTTCTGGGAGTCAACACCCCGATGATGAAATTTCTGGCATTCACAACCCCGATGATGAAACTTCTGGGAATAACCATCCCGATGAGGAAAATTTTGGAAGTCACCACGCTGGTGATGAAAATTATTGGATTCAAAACCCCGATGATGAAGCTTCTTGCAATCACCACCCCGATGATTAAGTTTCTGAGAGTCATGACAGTGATGATGAAACTTCTGAGATTCACCACCCCGATGATGAAGCTTCTGGGATTCAACAACCCGATAATGAAGCCTCTTGGAGACAACAACCCGATGATGAAGCTGCTGGGATTCATCACCCCGATGAAGAAACTTCTGGGATTCACCACCCCAATGATAACGATTATGGGAGTAACCACGCGGTGATGATGAAGCTTCTGGGAGCCACCACCCTGATGATGCTGAAGCTTCTGGGAGTCAACACAACGATGATGAAGCTTCCATGAATCACTGCCCCGATAAAGACTATTCTGGGAGTCACCACCCCGATGATGATGAAGCTTTGGGAGTCACCACCCCGATGATAAGGCTTCTGGGAGTCCCCACCCCAATGATGAAGCTTCTGGGATTCACCACCCCGATGACGAAGATTCTGGGACTCAGCATCCCGATGATGAAGCTTCTGGGAGTCAAAATCCAGATGATGAAGCTTCTGGTAGTCATTACCCAGATGATGAAGCTTCTGGAAATCATCAACCCGATGATGAAATTTCTGGCAGTAGCCAATCTGAGGATGAAGATTTTGAGAAGCACCACCCCGATGATGATGCTTCTGGGATTCACCACCCTGATGATGAAGAATCTGGGAGTCACCACCCCGATTATGAAGCTTCTGGGAATCACCATCCTGATGAGGAAGCTTCTGAGATTCAACACCCCTATGATGATGAAGCTTCTGAGAGTCACAACCCCGATGATGAAGCTTCAGGGATTCACCAGCCAGATGATGAAGCCTCTGGGAGTCACCAACCCGATGATGAAGCTTCTGGGATTCATAACACTGATGATGAAACTTCTGGGATTCACCATCGCGATGATGAAGTTTCTGGGAGTCACCACCGCGGTGATGATATAGCTTCTGTGAGACAACACCCTGATGATCATGAAGCCTCTGGGAGTCACCAACCCGATGATGAAACTTCTCTGACTCACGACCCCGATGACAAAGTTTCTGGGAGTCACCACCCTGATGATGATGAAGCTTCTGGGAGTCACCATCCCGATGATAAGGCTTCTAGGAGTGTCCACCCTGACGATGAATCTTATGGGTTTCAACACCCCGATGATGAAGATTCTGGGATTCACCATCCCAAAGATGAAGCTTCTGGGAGTCAAAATCCCGAGGATGAAGCTTCTGAGAGTCACTACCCAAAGATGAATTTCTGGGAATCCACACCCTGATGTTGAAACTTCTGGGAGTCGCCACCCCGATGAGGAAGATTTTGGGAAGCACCACCCCGGTGATAATGCTTCTGGGACTCACCACCCCGATGATGATGAATTTTCTGGGAGTCACCACACCAATGATGATGAAGCTTTTTGGAGTCACCACCCCAATGATGATGAAACTTTTGGGAGTCACCACCCCGATGATGATGACGCATCTGTGAATCAGCACCCAGATGATGAAGAAGCTTCTGGGAGTCACCACCCCAATGATGACAAAGCTTCTGGGAGTCACCACCCCGAAGATGAAATTTCTGGGAATCACCAACCCGACCATGAAGCTTCTGGGAGTCACCACCCTGATGATGAAGCTTCTGGGAGTCACCAACCCGATGATGAATCTTTTGTAATCATCACCCCTATGATGAAGCTGCTGGGACTCACCACCCCAATGATGATGAAGCTTCTTAGAGTTACCAAAACGATTATTATAAAGCTTCTGGAGTCACCACTCCGATGATGAAGCTTCTGGGCATCATCACCCCGATGATGAATCTTATGAGAATCACCACTCCGATGACGAAGCTTCTGGGCGTCACCACCCCGATGATGAATCTTCTGAGAATCACCACCCCGATGATGAAGTTTCTGGTCGTCAACACCCTGATGATGAAGCTTCTGGGAGTCACCAACCCGATAATGAAGCTCCTGGGAATCACCATCCAGATGACAAAGCCTCTGGGAGTCACCACCCAGATGATGAAGCTTCTGGGAGTCTCCACCCCGATGATGAACTTCTGGGAGTCACCACCTCGATGATGAAGCTTCTGGGAATCACCACCCCGATGATGAAGCTTCTGCAAGTCAACACACCAATGATGATGAAGTTTCTGGGAGTCACCATCCAGATGATGATGAAGCTTCTCGGAGTCACCACACCGATTATGAATTTTCTGGTAGTCACCACCATGATGAAGATGAGTCTTACGTGAGTCCCCCCCCCAGATGATGAAGCCTCTGGGAGTCACCACCCCGATGATGAAGCTTCTTTGTGACACGACCCCGACGATGAAGCTTCAGGGAGTAACCACCAGGATGATAATGAAGTTTCTGGGAGTCACCATCCCTATGATGATGAAGCCTCTGGGAGTCAGCACCCTGATGATAAAGCTTCTTGGAGTCACCACCCCGATGATGAAGCTTCTGGGATCACCAGCCTGATGATGAAGCCTCTGGGATTCACCACCCCGATTATGAAGCTTCTGGGAGTCACCACCCCGATGATGAAGCTTTTGGTAATCACCACCCCCATGATGAAGATGCTGGAGCTCAACACCCCGATGATGATAAAGCTTCTGTGAATCACTTACCCTATGATAAAGCTTCTGGGAGTCACCACCCTGATGATTATGAAGCTTCTAGGAGTCACCACCCCGATGATAAGGCTTCTGGGAGTGCCCATCCCGATGATGAATCTTCTGGGATTCACCACCCAGATGATGAAGATTCTGGGATTGACCATCCCAGTGATGAAGCTTCTGGGAGTCAAAATCCCGATGATGAAGCTTCTGGGAGTCACTATCCGATGATGAATTTCTGGGAATCCACACCCTGATGATGAAACTTCTGGGAGTCACCACCCTGATGAGGAAGATTTTGGGAAGCACCACCCCGATGATGATGCTTCTGGGACTCACCACCCCGATGATGATGAATTTTCTGGGAGTCACCACACCAATGATGATGAAGCCTTTTGGAGTCACCACCCTGATGATGATGAAGCTTTTGGGAGTCACCACCCCGATGATGATGACCCTTCTGGGAATGAGCACCCTGATGATGAGGAAGCTTCTGGGAGTCACCACCCCGATGATGACGAAGCTTCTGGGAGTCACCATCCCAAAGATGAAATTTCTGGGAATCACCAACCTGATGATGAAGCTTCTGGGAGTCACCACCCCGATGATGAAGCTTCTGGGAGTCCCCACTGCGATTATGAAGCTTCTGGGAGTCTCCACAACGATGACGAATCTTCAGGGAGTCACCACCCCGATGATGATGAAGCTTCTGAGAGTTACCATCCTGACGATGATGAAGCCTCTGGGATTCAGGATCCCGATGATAAATATTTTGGGAGTCACCACTCCGATTATCAAGCTTCTGGGAGCCACCTCCCAGATGCTGAAGCTTCTGAGAATGCTACCCCGATGATGAAACTTCTGGGATTCACCAAACCGATGATGAAGCTTCTGAGATTCACAACCGCGATGATGTAGCTTCTTGGAGTCACCACCCTGATGATCAAGTTTCTGAGAATCACTGTACACATGATGAAGCTTCTGGGAATCACCACCCCATTGATGAAGCTTCTGGGAGTCACCACCCCGATAATGAATCTTCCGGGAATCAACAACCCAATGATGAAGCCTCTGGGAGTTACCACCCTGATGATAAAGCTTCTGGGAGTTACCATCCTGATGACAAAGCTTCTGGGAGTCACCAATCCGATTTTCAAGCTTCTGGGAATCACCATCTCAATGATGAAGCTTCTGGGAATCATCATCTCAATGATGAAGCTTCTGGGAATCACCATCTCAATGATGAAGCTTCTGGGAGTTACCACCCGGATGATGATGCTTCTGGGATTCACCACCCCGAATATGAAGCTTCTGGGAATCAAGAACCCGATGATGAAGCCTCTGGGAGTCACCACCCCAATTATGAAGCTTCTGGGAGTCACCAACCCGATGATGAATCTTTTGATAATCACCACCCCTATGATGAAGCTGCTGGGACTCACCACCCCAATGACGATGAAGCTTCTGGGACTTACCAAACCGATGATTATAAAGCTTCTGGAGTCACCACTCCGATGATGAAGCTTCTGGGAGTCACCAACCCGATATTGAAGCTTCTGGGAATCACCATCCAGATGACGAAGCCTCTGGGAGTCACCACCCAGATGATGAAGCTTCTGGGAGTCTCCACCCTGATGATGAATCTTCTGGGATTGAACACCCCGATGATGAAGCTTCTGGGAATCACCAACCCGATGTTGAAGCCTCTGGGAGTCACCACTGTGATGATGAAGCTTCTGGTAGTCACCACCCCGATGATGAATTTTCAGGTAATCACCACACCGATGATGAAGCTGCTGGTATTCATCACACCGATGATCAGGAAGTTTATGGGAATCACCACCCTGATGATAAAAAGCTTCTGGGAGTCAACACCCTGATGACGAAGCTTTTGGGAGTAACCACCCCGATGATGATGAATCTTCTGGGAGTCTCAACCTTGAAGATAATGAAGCTTCTGGGAGTCAAAACCCCGATGATGAAGGTTCTGGGAGTCATCACCTAGATGAAACTTCTGAGAATCACCACCCCGATGATGAAGTTTCAGGGATTCTCCACCGCAATGATGAAGCTTCTGGGAGGCACCAACCCAATGATGAAGATTCTCGGAATCACCACCCCGATGATGAAGCTTCTGAGAATCACCACCCCGATGATGAAGCTTCTGGGAATCACCATCACGACGATGAATTCTCTGGGAGTAACCACTCTGATAAGCTTCTGGGAGTCACTACCCTGATGATGAAGCATCTGGTAATCACCACCCCGATGTTGAAACTTCAGAGAGTCAACACCCCAATGACGATGAAGCTTCTGAGAGTCATCACCCCGATGATGAAGTTTCTGGGATTCACCACCGTGATGATGGATCTTCTGGCAATCACCACTCCGATGAAGACGAAGCTTCTGGGAGTCACCAACCCGATGATGATGAAGCTTCTGGGAGTCACCATCCCGATGATGAAGCTTCTGGGAGTCACCACCCTGATGATGATGAAGCTTCTGGGATTCACTACCCCGATGGTGAAACTTCTGGGAATCACTACCCCGAGGATGAAGCTTCTGGGAGTCAATACCCCGATGATGAAGCCTCCGGGAGTTACCACCCCAATGATGAAGCTTCTGGGAGTCACCATCGCCATGATGATGCTTCTGGCATTCACCAACCCGATGATGAAACTTCCAGGAGTCACCACCCCGATTCTGATGAAGCTTCTGGGAGTCACCACCCTGACAATAATGAAGCTTCTGGGAGTCATCACTCAGATGACAAAGCTTCTGGGAGTAACCACCCTGAAGATGAAGAAGCTTCTGGGAGTCATCACCGCGATGATATAATTTATAGGAGTCAGCACCATTATGATGAATCTTCTGGGATTCAAAACACCAATGTCGAAGTTTCTGGGAGTCACCACCCCGATGATGACGCTTCTGGGAGTCACCTCCGTTATTATGAAGCTTCTGGGAATAACCACCCCAATGATGAAGCTTCTTGGAGTCTCCATTGTGATGATGATGAAGCTTCTGAGAGACAGCACCCCGATGATGAAGACTCTGGAATTCACCACACCGAAGATGAAGCCTCTGGGAGTCACCAACCTGATGAAAGATCTTCTGGGATATATCACCCCGATGATGAAAGTTCTAGGATTCAGCAATCCCATGATGAAGATTATGGGAGTCACCACTGCGATGATGATGAAGATTCTGTGAGTGTCCACCCCTATGATTATGAAGTTTCTGGGAGTCAAAACCCCGATGATGATGAAGCTTCTTGGAGTCAACCCCCAAATGATGGCGAAGGTTCTGGGAGACACCAGCCCAGTGAAAAAGTTCTGTGAGTCACCAACCTGATGTCGAAGCTACTGGGATTTACCACCCCGATGATGAGGATTCAGGGCATCCCAAAACTGACGATGAAGCTTCTGGGAGTCACCACCCCGATGATGAAGATTCTGGGATTCACCATCCCGATGATGAAGCTTCTGGGAGTCAATACACCAATGATGAAACTTCTGGGAGTCACCACCTCGATAATGAAGCATCTGGGAATCACCAACCCGATGATGAAACTTCTGGGACTCACCACACTGACGATGAAGATTTTGGGAAGCACCACCCTGATCATGATGCTTCTGGGAGTCAACACCACGTTGATGTTGAAAGTTCTGGGAGTCATCACCCTGATGATGAAGCGTCAGGGAGTCACCATCCAAAGATGATGAAGCTTAAGGGAGTCACCAAGCCGATGATGATGAATCTTGTGGGACTTAACACCCTGATGATGATGAAGCTTCTGGGAGTAACCACCACGATGATGATGAAGCTTCTTGGAGTCACCAACCCAACGATGACGAAGCTTCTGGGAGTCCAAACCCCGATGATGAAATTTCTTGGAATCATCACCCCAATGATGAAGTTTGTGGGAATCACCACTGCGATGATGAAGATTCTGGGATTCACCACCCCGATGATGAAGCCTCTGGGAGTCACCAACCCGATGATGAAGCTTCTGGGATTCCTCACCCCGATGATGAAACTTCTAGGATTCACCAATCCCATGATGAAGATTGTAGGAGTCACCACCACGATGATGATGAAGATTCTGGGACTATCCACCCAGATGATGATGAAGTTTCTGGGAGTCAACGCCCTGATGATGATGAAGCTTCTAGGAGTCACCTCCCCAATGATGATGAAACCTCTGATAGACACCACCCAAATGATGAAGGTTCAGTGAGTCACCACCCCGATGAAGAAGCTTCTGGGAGTCACCATCCCAATTATGATGAACCTTCTGGGAGTCATGGCCCCAATGATGAGGCTTCTGGGAGTCCCCACACCGATGATGAAGCTTCTGGGAGTCACCACCTCAATGATGAAGATTCTGGGATTCACCATCCCGATGATGAAGCTTCTGGTGGTCAACACACAGATGAAGATTCTGGGGGTCACCACCCCGATGATAAAACTTCTGGGAATCACCACCCCGATGATGATGAATCTTCTGGGAATCACCACCCCAATGTTGAAGCTTCTGGGAGTCAATACCACGATGATGAAGATTTTGGGAAGCACCACCCTGATCATGATGCTCCTGGGAGTCACCACCCCGATGATGATGAATCTTCTGGGAGTCACCACTGCGATGATGACGAAGCTTCTGGTAGTCACCACCCTGATGATGATGAAGCTTCTCAGCATCACCACCCGGATGCTGAGGTTTCTGGGATTCAACAACGCGATGATGAAGCTCTTGGGAGTCACCACACTGATGATGAGGCTTCTGGGAGTCACCACAACGATGATGAAGTTTCTGGAATCACCACCCCGATGATGAAACTTCTGGGAGTCTCCACCGTGATGATGATGAAGCTTCTGAGAGTCACCACCCCGAAGACGAAGCTTCTGGGATTCAACAACTCAAAGATGAAGCTTCTGGGAGTCTGCAACCCGATGATGAAGCTTCTGGGATACATCTCCACGATGATGAAACTTCTAGGATTCACCACCTGGATGATGAAAATTCTGGGAGTCTCCAACGCGATGATGATGAATGTTCTGGGAGTCACCACCCTGATGATGATGAAGCTTCTTGGAGTCACAACTCTGATATTGATGAAGCTTTTAGGAGTCACTCCCCAGATGATGAAGAAGCTTCTGGGAGACACCACCCCAATGATGATGGTTCTGTGAGTCACCACTCCGATGACAAAGCTTCTGGGAGTCACCACCCTGATGATGAAGCTTCTGGGAGTCACCACCATGATTAAGAAGCTTCGGGGAATCATCACCCTGACGATGAAATTTCTGGGAGTCGCCACCCTGATGATGAAGACTTTGGGAAGCACCACCCTGATCATGATGCTTCTGGGAGTCACCACCTCGATGATGATGAATCTACTGGGAGTCACCAGCCTGATGATGATGAAGCTTCTGGGAGTAATCACCCCGATGATGATGAAGCTTCTGGGAGTCACCACCCCGATGATGATGAAGCTTCTGGGAGTCACCATCCCAATGATGATGAAGCTTCTGTTAGTCACCAGCCCGATGATGACGCTTCTGGGAGTCACCACCATTATTATGAAGCTTCTGGGAATCACCACCCTGATGATGAAGCTTCCGGGAGTCTCCATCATGATGATGATGAAGCTTCTGAGAGTCAGCACCCCAATGATGAAGCCTCTGGAATTCACCACCCCAAAGATGAAGCCTCTGGGAGTCACCAACCTGATGAAGGATCTTCTGGGATACATCACCCTGATGATGAAAGTTCTAGGATTCAGTAATCCCATGATGAAGATTATGGGAGTCACCACCGCATTCATGATGAAGATTCTGTGACTGTCAACCCCTATGATTATGAAGTTTCCGGGAGTCAAAACCCCGATGATGATGAAGCTTCTTGGAGTCACCCCCCAAATGATGGAGAAGCTTCTGGGAGACACCACCCTAGTGAAAAAGGTTCTGTCAGTCACCACCCCAGTGACGAAGCTTCTGGGATTCACCACCCCAATGATGAGGCTTCAGGGCATCCCAAAAGCGATGATGAAACTTCTAGGAGTCAGTACCCCGATGATGAAGATTCTGGGATTCAACATCCCAATATTGAAGCTTCTGGGAGTCAACACACCAACGATGAAACTTCTGGGAGTCACCACCCCGATGAAGCGTCTGGGAATCACCAACCCGATGATTAAACATCTGGGAGTCACCACCACGATGATGAAGATTTTGGGAAGCACCACCCTGATCATGATGCTTCTGGGAGTCACCACCCCGATGATGTTGAATCTTCTGGTAGTCACAACCATGATGATGATGAAGCACCTTGGAGTCACCATCCCAATGATGAAGAAGATTCTGGGAGTCACCAACACGATGATGAAGCTTCTGGGACATAACACCCTGATGATGACGAAGCTTCTGTGAGTCACCATCCTGATGACGATGAAGCTTCTGGGAGTCACCACCCCGATAATGAAGCTTCTGTGAGTCACCACCCTGATGATGATGAATCTTCTGGGGTTCACTACCCCGATGTTGAAACTTCGGGGAGTCACTGCCCCAATCATGAAACTTCTGGGAGTCACCACCCCGATGATGAAGCTTCTGTGAGTCACCATCCAATGATTATGAAGATTCTGGGAGTCACCAACCCGACGATGATGAATCTTCTGGGACTTAACACCCTGACGATGATGAAGCTTCTGGGAGTAACCACCACGATGATGATGAAGCTTCTGGGAGTCACCAACCAGACGATGAAGAAGCTTCTGGGAGTCCAAACCCCAATGATGAAACTTCTTGGAATCATCACCTCAATGATGAAGTTTGCGGGAATCACCACTGCGATGATGAACATTCTGGGATTCACCACCCCGATGAAGCCTCTGGGAGTCACCAACCCGATGATGAAGTTGCTGGGATTCCTCACCCTGATGATGAAACTTCTAGGATTCACCAATCCCATGATGAAGATTGTGGGAGTCACCACCACGATGATGATGAAGATTCTGGGACTATCCACGCAGATGATGATGAAGTTTCTGGGAGTCAACGCCCTGATGATGTTGAAGCTTCTAGGAGTCACCTCCCCAGTGATGACGAAGCTTCTGGGAGACACCACCCAAATGATGAAGGTTCAGTGAGTCACCACCCCGATGATGAAAATTCTGGGAGTCACCATCCCGATGATGATGAACCTTCTGGGAGTCATGGCCCCGATGATGAGGCTTCTGGGAGTCCCCACACCAATGAGGAAGCTTCTGGGAGTCACCACCCCAATGATGAAGATTCTGGGATTCACCATCACAATGATGAAGCTTCTGGTGGTCAACACACAGATGATGAAGATTCTGGGAGTCACCACCCCGATGATGAAGCTTCTGGGAATCATCACCCTGATGTTGAAGCTTCTGGGAGTCAACACCCTGATGATGAAGATTTTGGGAAGCAGCACCCTGATCATGATGCTCCTGGGAGTCACCACCCCAATGATGATGAATCTTCTGGGAGTCACCATCCTGACGATGACGAAGCTTCTGGGAGTCACCACCCCAATGATGGTGAAGCTACTCGGCATCACCACCCGAATGCTGAAGTTTCTGGGATACACCAACGTGATGATGAAGCTTTTGGGAGTCACCGCACTGATGATGAGGCTTCTGGGAGTCACCACAACGATGATGAAGTTTCTGGAATCACCACCCCAATGATGAAACTTCTGGGAGTCTCCACCGCGATGATGATGAAGCTTCTGAGAGTCACCACCCCGAAGATGAAGATTCTGGGATTCAACATCTCGACGATGAAGCTTCTGGGAGTCACCAACCCGATGATGAAGCTTCTGGGATACATCTCCGTGATGATGAAACTTCTAGGATTCACCACCCGGATGATGAATATTCTGGGGGTCTCCAACGCGATGATGATGAATTTTCTGGGAGTCACCACCCTGATGATGATGAAGCTTCTTGGAGTCACAACTATGATGATGATGAAGCTTTTAGGAGTCACTCCCCAGATGATGATGAAGCTTCTGGGAGACATGACCCCAATGATGATGGTTATGTGAGTCACCACTCTGATGACAAAGTTTCTGGGAGTCAACACCCTGATGATGAAGCTTCTGGGTGTCACCACCCCGAATATGAAGCTTCGGGGAATCATCACCTTGATGAAATTTCTGGGAGTTGCCACCCCGATGATGAAGATTTAAGGAAGCACCACCCTGATTATGATGCTTCTGGGAGTCACCACCTCGATGAAAATGAATCTACTGGGAGTCACCAGCCTGATGATGATGAAGCTTCTGGGAGTCACCACCCCGATGATGATGAAGATTCTGGGAGTCACCACCCTGATGATGATGAAGTTACTTGGAGTCACCATCCCTACGATGATGAAGCTTCTGGGAATCGCCACCCAGACGATGAAGCTTCTGGGAGTCTCCATCGTGATGATGAAGCTTCTGTGAGTCAGCATCCCGATGATGAAGCCTCTGGAATTCACCACCCCGAAGATGAAGCCTCTGGGAGTCACCAACCTGATGAAGGATCTTCTGCGATACATCACCCTGATGATGAAAGTTCTAGGATTCAGCAATCCCATGATGTTTATGGGATTCAGCAATCCCATGATGTTTATGGGAGTAACCACCGTGTTGATGATGAAGATTCTGTGAGTGTCTACCCCTATGATTATGAAGTTTCCAGGAGTCAAAACCCAGATGATGATGAAGCTTCTTGGAATCAGCCCCCAAATGATGGCGAATCTTCTGGGAGACACCACCCCAGTGAAAAAGTTCTGTGAGTCACCACCCAATGACGAAGCTTCTGGGATTCACCATCCTGATGATGAAGCTTCAGGGCATCCCAAAACCGATGATGAAGCTTCCAGGAGTCACCACCCCGATGATGAAGATTCTGGGATTCACCATCCTGATGATGAAGCTTCTGGGAGTCAACACACTGATGATAAAACTTCTGGGAGTCACCACCCCAATGATGAAGCATCTGGGAATCACCAACCCGACGATGAATCTTCTGGGAGTCACCACCCTGATGATGAAGATTTTGGGAAGCACCACCCTGATCATGATGCTTCTGGGAGTCACCACCACAATGATGTTGAATCTTCTGGGAGTCACAACCCCAAAGATGAAGCTTCTGGGGGTCACCATCCCAATGATGATGAAGATAATGGGAGTCACCAGCACGATGATGATGAAGCTTCCGGGACTTAACACCCTGATGATGATGAAGCTTCTGGGAGTAACCACCACGATGATGATGAAGCTTCTGGGAGTCACCAACCCAACGATGAAGAAGCTTCTGGGAGTCCAAACCCCAATGATGAAACTTCTCGGAATCATCACCCCAATGATGAAGTTTCTGGGAATCACCACTGCGATGATGAAGCTTCTGGGATTCACCACCCCGATGATGAAGCTTATGGGAGTCATCAACCCAATGATGAAGCTTCTGGGATTCCTCACCCCGATGATGAAACTTCTAGGATTCACCAATCCCATGACGAAGATTGTGGAAGTCACCACCACGATGATGATGAAGATTCTGGGACTATCCACGCAGATGATGATGAGGTTTCTGGGAGTCAACGCCCTGATGATGATGAAGCTTCTAGGAGTCACCTCCCCAGTGATGACGAAGCTTCTGGGAGACAACACCCAAATGATGAAGGTTCAGTGAGTCACCACCCCGATGACGAAACTTCTGGGAGTCACCATCCCAATGATGATGAACCTTCTGGGAGTCACGGCCCCAATGATGAGGCTTCTGGGAGTCCCAACACCGATGATGAAGCTTCTGGGAGTCACCACCCCAATGATGAAGATTCTCAGATTCACCATCCCGAAGATGAAGCTTCTGGTGGTCAACACACAGATGAAGATTCTGGGAGTCACCACCCCGATGATGAAGCTTCTGGGAATCACCACCCCGATGCTGAAGCTTCTGGAAGTCGACACCCTGATGATGAAGATCTTGGGAAGCACCACACTGATCATGATGCTCCTGGGAGTCACCACCCTGATGATGATGAATCTTCTGGGAGTCACCACCCCGATGATGATGAAGCATCACGGCATCACCACCCAGATGTTGAAGTTTCTGGGATTCACCAATGCGATGATGAAGCTTTTGGGAGTCACCATACTGATGAGGCTTCTGGGAGTCACCACAATGATGATGAAGTTTCTGGAATCACCACCCCGATGACGAAACTTCTGGAGTCTCCACCTCGATGATGATGAAGCTTCTGAGAGTCACCACCCCGAAGACGAAGCTTCTGGGATTCAACATCTCAACGATGAAGCTTCTGGGAGTCACCAACCCGATGATGAAGCTTCTGGGATTCAACTCCCCGATGATGAAACTTCTAGGATTCACCACCGCGATGATGAATATTCTGGGAGTCTCCAAAGCGATGATGATGAAGATTCTGGGAGTCACCACCCTGATGATGATGAAGCTTCTTGGAGTCACAACCCTGATGATGATGAAGCTTTTAGGAGTCACTCCCCAGATGATAATGAAGCTTTTGGGAGACACCACCCCAATGATGATGGTTCTGTGTGTCACCACTCCAATGACAAACTTTCTGGAAGTCACCACCCTGATGATGAAGCTTCTGGGAATCATCACCCTGATGATGAAATTTCTGGGAGTCGCCACCCCGATGATGAAGATTTAGGGAAGCACCACCCATATCATGATGCTTCTGGCAGTCAACACCTCGATGATGATGAATCTACTGGGAGTCACCAGCCTGATGATGAGGAAGCTTCTGGGAGTCACCACCCCGATGATGATGAAGCTTCTGGGAGTCACCACCCTGATTATGATGAAGCTTCTGGGAGTCACCATCCCGATGATGATGTAGCTTCTGGGAGTCACCACCCTGATGATGATGAAACTTCTGGCAGTCACCACCAAGATGATGATGAATCTTCTGGGAGTCACCACCCAAATGATGAAGCTTCAGAGAGTCACCGCCCCAATAATGAAGCTTCTGGGAGTCACCACCCAGATGATGAAGCTTCTGGGAGTGAACACCCTGATGATGTAGCCTCTGGGAGTCACCACCCCGATGATGAACTTTCTGGGAGTCACCACTCCGATGATGAAGATTTTGGGAATCACCAACCCAATGATGAAGATTCTGGGAATCACCACCACGATTACGGAGCATCTGGGAGTCACCACCCAGACGATGAAGCTTCTGGGAGTCAACAACCCGGTGATGAAGCTTCTGGGATTCATCACCCCCATGATAAAATGTCTAGGATACACCACCCAGATGATGAATAATCTGGGAGTCACCTACGCAATGATGATGAAGCTTCTGGTAGTCACAACCCTGATGATGATGAAGCTTTTAGGAGTCACCCCCACGATGATGATGAAGCTTCTGGGAGACACCACCCCAATGATGATGATTCTGTGAGTCACCATCTTGATGACAAAGATTCTGGGAGTCACCACAATGATGATGAAGTTTCTGGGAGTCACCACCCCGATTATGAAGCTTCTGGGAGTCACCACCCCGATGATGAAATTTCTGGGAGTCAACACCCCAATGATGAAGATTTTGGGAAGCACCACCCTGCTCATGATGCTTCTGGGAGTCACCACCCCGATGATGATGAATCTTCTGGGAGTCACCACCCTGATGATGATGAAGCTTCTGGGAGTCACCACCCCGAAGATGTTGAAGCTTCTGGGAGTCATAACACTGATGATGAAGCTTCTCGGAGTTACCTCCCCGATGATGAAGTTTCTGGGAATCACCACCCTGATGATGAAGCTTCTGGGAGTCACCACTCCGAAGATGAAGGTTCTGGGAGTCACCATCCAGATGATGAAGATTCTGGGAGTCACCACCTTGATGATGAAGTTTTTCGGAGTCCCTATCCCAACGATGATGCAGCTTCTGGCAGTCACCATCCCGAAGATGAAGATTCTGGGAATCACCATCCTGATGATGAAGCTTCTGGGAGCCACCACCCCGAAGATGAAGCTTCTGGGAGTCACCACCCAGATGATGAAGCTTCTGGGAGTCACCACCCCGATGAGGAAGCTTCTGGGAGTCACCACCCCGATGAGGAAGCTTCTGGGAGTCACCAACCAGAAGATGAAGCTTCTGGGATTCATCACCCTGCTGATGAAACGTCTAGGATTCACAACCCCAATGACGAATAATCTGGGAGTCACCTACGTGATGACGATGAAGCTTCTGGGAGTCACAACCCCGATGATGATGAAGCTTTCAGGAGTCACCCCTCCGACGACGATGAAGCTTCTGGGAGACACCACCCCAATGATGATGATTCTGTGAGTCACCACCTCGATGACAGATTCTGGGAGTCACCACAACGATGATGAAGTTTCTGGGAGTCACCACCCCTATCATGAAGCTTCTGGGAATCACCACCCTGATGATGAAATTTCTGGGAGTCACCGCCCCGATGATGATGAATCTTCTTGGAGTCACCACCCTGATGATGATAGGCTTCTGGGAGTCACCAACCCGATGACGATGAAGCTTCTGGGAGTCACCAACCCGAAGATGATGAAGCTTCTGGGAGTCAAAACCCTGATGATGAAACTTCTCAGAATCATCATCCCTATGATGAAGATTGTAGGAATCACCACCTGATGACAAAACTTCTGGGAGTCTCCACTGTGATGATGATGAAGCTTCTGACAGTCACCACCCTGATGATGAAGCTTCTGGGATTCAAAAACCCGATGACGAAGCTTCTGGGATTCATCACCCCGATGATGAAACTTCTAGGATTCACCACCGGGATGACGAATATTCTGGAAGGCACCACCGTGATGACAATGAAGACTCTGGGAGTCACTGCACTGATGATGATGAAGCTTCTGGGAGTCACCACCCTGATGATGATGAAGCTTTTAGGAGTCACTCCACGATGATGAAGCTTCTGGGAGACACCACCCAAATGATGAAGGTTCTGTGAGTCACCACCCTGATGATGAAGCTTCTGGGAGTCACCACCCCAATGATGATGAAGCTTCTGGGAGTCACCACCCCGATGATTGGGCTTCTGGGAGTCCTCACACAGATGATGAAGCTTCTGGGAATCACCTCCCCGATTATGAAGATTCTGGGATTCACAACCCTGATGGTGAAGCTGCTGGGAGTCAAAACCCCGATGATGAAGCTTCTGGGAGACACCTACCCGATGATGAATCTTCTGGGAATCACCACCCCGATGATGAAACTTCTGGGAGTCGCCACCCCGGTGATGAATATTTTGGGAAGTACCACCATGATCATGATGCTTCTGGGGGTCACCACCCCGATTATAATGAATCTTCTGGGAATCACCACCCTATGATGAAGCTTCTGGGAGTCACCTCCCCGATGATGATGAAACTTCTGGCAGACACCACCACGATGATGATGAAGCTTCTGGGAGTCACCACCCAGATGATGAAGCTTCTGGGAGTCAACACCCTGATGATGTAGCCTCTGGGAGTCACCACCCCAATGATGAAGCTTCTGGGATTCACCACCCCAATGACAAAGCTTCTGGGAGTCACAACCCCGATGATGAAGATTTTGGGAATCACCACCCCAATGATGAAGATTCTGAGAATCACCACCGTGATTACAGAGCATCTGGGATTCACCACCCAGATGATGAAGCTTCTGGGAGTCAACAACGTGATGATGAAGCTTCTGGGATTAATCACCCCTCTGATGAAACGTCTAGGAAACACCACCTCGATGACGAATAAGCTGGGAGTCACCTACGCGATGATGATGAAGCTTCTCAGAGTCACAACCCCGATGATGATGAAGCTTATAGGAGTCACCCCCAAGATGATGATGAAGCTTCTGGGAGACACCACCCCAATGACGATGATTCTGTGAGACACCACCTCGATGACAAAGATTCTGGGAGTCACCACAATGATGATGAAGTTTCTGGGAGTCACCACCCCGATTATGAAGCTTCTGGGAATCACCACCCCGATGATGAAATTTCTGGGAGTCATCACCCCAATGATGAAGATTTTGGGAAGCACCACCCTGCTCATGATGCTTCTGGGAGTCACCACCCTGATGATGATGAATCTTCTGGGAGTCACCACCCTGATGATCATGAAGCTTCTGGGAGTCACCACACTGACAATAATTAAGCTTTTAGGAGTCACCCCATGATGATGATGAAACTTCTAGGAGACAGCACCCCAATGATGAAGGTTCTGTGAGTCATCACCCAGATGACGAAGCTTCTGGGAGTCACCATCCCGATAATGGTGAAGCTTCTGAAAGTCACCACCCTGATGATGAGGCTTCTGGGAGTCCCCACACGGACGATGAAGCTTCTGGGAATCACCTCCCCGATGATGAAGATTCTGGGATTCACCACCCCTATGATGAAGCTGCTGGGAGTCAAAACCCCGATGATGAAGCTTCTGGGAGACACCTATCCGATGATGAATCTTCTGGGAATCACCACCCTGATGATGAAACTTCTGGGAGTCGCAACCCCGATAATGAATATTTTGTGAAGCACCACCATGATCATGATGCTTCTGGGAGTCACCACCCTGACGATTATGAATCTTCTGGGAATCACCACCCCTATGATGATGAAGCTTCTGGGAGTGACCTCCATGATGATGATGAAACTTCTGGCAGTCACCACCACGATGATGAGGAAGCTTCTGGGAGTCACCACCCCAATGATAAGGCTTCTCGGAGTCCCCACACTGATGATGAAGCTTCTGGGAATCACCTCCCCGATCATGAAGATTCTGGGATTCACCACCCCGATGATGAATCTTCTGGGAGTCACCGCCCCAGTGATGAATATTTTGCGAAGCACGATCATGATCATGAGGCTTCTGGGAGTCACCACCCCGATGATTATGAATCTTCTGGGAATCACCACCCCTATGATGATGAAGTTTCTGGGAGTCACCTCTCCGATGATGATGAAACTTCTGGCAGTCACCACCACGATGATGATGAAGCTTCTGGGAGTCACCATCCCGATGATGAAGCTTCTGGGAGTCAACAACCTGATGATGAAGCCTCTGGGAGTCACCACCCCGATGACGAAGCTTCTGCGAATCACCACTACGATGATGATGAATCTTTTGGGAGTCACCACCCTGATGATGATGAAGCTTCTGGGAGTCATACGGTGATGAAGATGAAGCTTCTGGGAGTCACCACCCCGAGGATAACAAAGATTCTGGGAGACCCCACCCCGAGGATGAACTTTCTGGGAATCACCACCCCGATGATTAAGCTTCTGGGAGTCAACACCCTGATGATGCAGCTTCTGGGAGTCACCAACCCAATGACGAAGTTTCTGGGAATCACCGCAACGATGATGAAGCTTCGGGAAATCACCACCCTGATAATGAAGCTTCAGGAAGTCACCACCCCCATGATGATGAGGCTTCTGAGAATCACCACCCCAATGATTAAGCTTTTGGGATTCACCACCATGGTGATGAAACTTCTGGGAAACACCACCCCGATTATGAAGCTTCTGGGAATCACCACCCCAATGATGAAGCTATAGGGATTCATCACCCCGATGATAAAGCTTCTGGGAGTCACGACCCTGATGATGAAGCTTCTGGGAATCACCACTCCGAAGATGATGGTTTTGAGAGTCAACACCCTGATGATGATGAAGCTTCTGAGAGTCACCACCCCGATGATAAGGCTTCTGGGAGTCCCCAACCTGATGATGAAACTTCTGGGATTCACAACCCCGATGATGAAGATTCTGGGACTCACCACCGTGGTCATGATGTAGCTTCTGGGAATCACCATCCCGATGATGTTGAAGCTTCTGAGAGTCACCACCCCGATGATGAAGCTTCAGTGAGTCACCACCCCGATGACGAAGCTTCTGGGAGTCACCACCCCGATGATGATGAAGCTTCTGGGAGTCACCACCCCAATGATAAGGCTTCTGAGAGTCCCCACTCCGATGATAAAACTTCTGGGATTCACCACCCCAATGATGAAGATTCTACAATTCACCATCCCGATGATGAAGCTTCTGGGAATCAAAACTCCGATGATGAAACTTTTGGGAGTCACTAGCCGATGATGAAGCTTCTGGGAATCAACACCCTGATGATGAAACTTCTGGGAGTCGCCACCCCAAAGAGGAAGATTTGGGAAACACCACCACGATGATGATGCTTCTGGGAGTCAGCACCCTGATGATGATAAATCTTCTGGGAGTCACCACCCCGATGATGATGAATCTCATGGGAGTCACCTCCCCGATGATGATGATGCTTCGGGGAGTCACCACCCCAATGATGAGGAAGCTTCTAGGAGTCAACACGCAGATGATGATGAAGCTTCTGAGAGTCACCACCCCAGTGAACTTTCTGGGAATCACCACCCCGATGATGAAGCTTCTGAGAGTCACCACCCCGATGATGAAGCTTCTGGGAGTCACCATAACGATTATGAAGCTTCTGAGAATCACCACCCTGATGATGAAGCTTCAGGAGTCACCAACCCGATGATGATGAAGCTTCTGAGTCACAACCCCGATGTGGAAGCTTCTGAGATTCACCACAGCGATGATGAAGCTCCTGGGTGTCACCACGCCGATGATGAAGCTTCAGGTAATCGGCACCCCGATGATGGAGCTGCTGGTATTCACCACCACAATGATGATGAATTTTCTGAGATTCACCACCCTGATGATGATAAAGCTTCTGGGAGTCACCACCCTGATGATGAAGCTTCCGGGAGTCACCACCACGATGATGAAACTTCTGAGAATCACCACCCTGATTATGAAGTTCCTGGGAGTCACCAACCCGACTATGAAGCTTCTGGGAGTCACCATGCCGATTTCGAAGCTTCTGGATATCACCAACCCGATGATGAAGTTTCTGAGAGTCACCACCACGATGATAAAGTTTCTGGGATTCGCCACTGGGATGATGAAGCTTCTGGGAATCACAAACCCGACGGTGAAGCCTATGGGAGTCAAAATCCCGATGATGAAGCTTCTGGGAGTCACCACCCCAATGATAAAGCTTCTGGAATTCACCACCCCGATGATGAAGATTCTGGGAATGAACACCCTGATGATGAAACTTCTAGGAGTCGCCACCCCGATGATGAAGATTTTGGGAAGGACCAACCCGATGATGATGCTTCTGGGAGTCACCACCCCGATGATGATGAATCCTCTGGGAGTCACCATCCGGATGATGATGAAGCTCCTGGGAGTCACCACGGCGATGAAGATGAAGCTTCTGGGAGTCACCACCCCGATGATGATGAACCTTCTGGGAGTCACCACCCCAATGATGATGAAGATTCTGGAAGTCCCCACCCCGAGGATGAACTTTCTGGGAATCACCACACCAATGATTAAGCTTCTGGGAGTCACAACCCCGATGATGAAGCTTCTGGGATTCACCACCATGATGATGAAGCTTCTGGGTGTCACCACAACGATGATGAAGATTCTAGGAATCACCACCACAATGATTAAGCTTCTGGAAGACACCACCCTGATGATGAAGCTTCTGGGATTCACCACCGCAATGATGAAGCTTCTGGGAATCACCAACCCAATGATGAAGCCTCTGAGAATCACCACCCCAATTATGAAGCTTCTGGGAGTCACCACCCCAATGATGAATCTTTTGGTAATCACCACCCCGATGATGAATATGCTGGGGCTCACCATCCCGATGATGATGAAGCTTCTGGGAGTCTCAGCTGTCCCCTACCTGGGGGATGTCTGGCTTCTTCAGCATCAAGCTGGCAGAGGCTCCAAGGACTGGTGTGGAAGGACAGAGCAGTTTTCCCATGTGACGGGGAACTTGTTTCAGAGGTGTCAAGAGATCCACACTAAGCCTGGTGCTATAAACTCCAGCTGGTTCCCAACTGAAGTTTTGTGGGGATGAGGAAGGAGGGTGATTTCTAGGATAGGGGAAATATGCTGTTGGTTGAATATAGGATTGTACTTCTCGATATGTCTTGGAAAATTTCCTTAGGTTTTGGAAGCCTCAGAACCCTCCAGAGTTTCAATTTCAGAGGCTAAGTCTCTGAGGGTCCCAACAAGAAATATAAACAGTACAGCCTGCTGGTGATAAAAAACAATGGCGGTAGTGAGGAGAGGAGGATACTGAGGGAAATGTTTCTTCTTGGCTCATGATAGTTCCTTTCTGTGAAAGGGTGCAATTGACAGAAACAGTGGGGCTTCACCTGTGGCATCACTTTCTCTACCTTAGCAAGGAGAGGGCCTTATCTGGTTGGAAAGTTTCAGAAAAAAATACTAGCTCTTTCTTTTTGTCCTCTACTGATGTTAACTCATCAGCAGAAATGTGAGTTCTTGCCAGCTTCTCCATGCTGTAAGTCTTATGTGGCACCACTGCCTGGGTTGATTGTGAATCTACCTGCCAGAGGGTTGAGGGTGGGAGTACCTGAAACCGTTGAATCCTGCAAATACAAACCACAGCTTCCATTCTAGTCTTTATCTGGCATACAGTTTAGAGTTGCACTTTCCAATCTGCAGCTCTTGTGTCTTGTTTCTGTGCGAAGAACGTGGGTGTGGATGGGCATATATATTGTGTCCCTGTGATAGTCAATTTTATGTGTCAACTTGGTGAGGGTATGACACCTAGTTGTTTCATCAAATGCCAGTCTATATGTTGCTATGAAAATATTTTTAGATGTGATTAATATTTAAATCAGTTGACTTTAAGTAGAGCATATTTGTGTCCATAATGTGGGTAGGCCTCATTCAATCAGTTGAAGGCTTTTAGAGCCAAGACTGAAGATTTCCCAAGAAAGCAGCAATGTTGACTCACGACTGCAACATACAAATCCCGCCCAAGTTCCCAGCCTACCGACTCAAGACTGCAACACCAACACAACTGAATTTCCAGCCTGCCAGCTTGCCCTACGGATGTAGACTGGTTAGCTCCCACAGTTGCATAAGCTAATTCCTTGAAATAAGTCTCTCTCTCATATATGTCTCCTAATGGTTCTGTTTCTCAGAAGAACTCTGGCGTATACAGTCCCTCATGATCCCCGCACATAACGACTAATAACTGTGGCTGATATCATTGAGTCCTCAACTAATCCTCACAATTACTTACAAGGTAGGCAATAGCATTCCTCCCATTTTAAAGATGGGGGAGCTTAGATGTGAAACAGTTAAGTAACTTGCTCAAGGCTGTGGAACTAGTAAGTGGAGATGCAGCATTTGAATTCAAATTTTCCTGAAACCATAACTTACATGTTTAACTATTATTCTATGCAGCCTCCAGGCCACAAAAGGAAGTCCTACTCAAAGTTATGATATACTGCACAGTTAAGTTGAAAACACCCATTTGATCACAGTCAAGAGAGGAAAGTCTTTGTTAGTCTTATGCTGAGTGTTTATATTTTGAGTGTCTCTCTGTTTCAGTGCTGGATGAAAGAATTACATGTTAAAGCTGATAGTAATAACCCAATGGTTACTTCTCTGGCCAGCCTCATGGGTGCTTCCATCCCTTAGTTTGGGATGTGATCTATGGTTCTGAGTGTCCTTTTTGTATTTGTTACTCTAATATTTAGCATAATCAGTAACTCTCAATGATGGCTATAGGAAGCACACATACCAGCAAGGATAGTGGCATGAAGAAATAAAAGAATCATCATTGATAAAATTCACCTTTGAGGATTTATTCATACATTCATCTGTCTCTTCGTGCATTTATCTGATAGTCGACCAGAAAAGTTTATTGAGAATTTATTCTGTGCATGTATTTTTATTTCATTCATTCATTTATTCAGAAATGAAATTATTATTACATACTCTGTCTCGGTAGGTGGATTCTCCCAAATTCATCCTTGTTTTCACACCCTGCCTTCAACTTCTCTCCCATCTACCTCTTGGAAATGTACCTAACCCGTTTCTATTCCCTCAGAGCCTCGCACTATATTTTCCATGACGATATTTGATAAACTAATACAGATAAATGGATTAATGGAATTGAATGGCATAATGGTTAAGACATACTCAGTTTAAGTGAGTTTTTTTTAAAAGCACATCATCTTGATGCAGAAGCAATAACTTTTATGATGGACACTTCAGGCAATACATTATGAGTGGTTTTGGTCTGATGAGCCTTCCCAGTGTCCATTCAATCTCACTACCCATGTTGAGGGTGGCAGTACCATTTTATCAGAAGCCAGCAATATGTCATCTTGCACGACATATTACCTGTTCATAGGATGATTCTCTCATAACATAAAAAGAACCAAGTATTTGCATTAAGAAACTATTTATGTAAGAAAAAGACAATGATTGAAAGAGGCCAAGAGACTTCAAAGTGTTTCCTCTCTGGCTTCATAAAAATACTACTTTACTCCTTTGACAGAGGCTGAAGCTGCCTAATCAATAGCCATATTCCTGAACCAACATGTTGGTTAGGATGTAATTCCCACCAATATTTTGGTTAGGCTGTCTAGTTAAAAGACTACATTTTCCATGCTCCACGTATCTAGCTAGTAGGGTGTTTCTTCTAGGAAGTTTCTACAAGTAATGCTGACTCAGCTAAGAGGTGTTTCCTTTTGTTTTTCCCTCTTTCTCCTGCCTGCAAAGCAGATATAAAGGCTGTAGATTCAGCAGCCATTTTGGAACATGAAGCAATGTTAAGAATTGAAGACATATAATAATATTGTAGAGTGTAAAGATACGGAGAGTTTGGGTCCTTGGTGAGTAGGGAATTATTCCCTCCATATTGGACTACCTACATCCAGAATTCTTTGATGTAAAGAAGATATACATTTCTGCCTCATTTCAAGCTTCTTCAATTTTTGTTTCCACGTATGTGTTCTACTCACCTGAATATGATAGCAACTAACACATCCCCCAAGTTTATCATTAAAATCTATGAACTATATTATTCCAATAATAATGTTTCATTGGCCAGGTGTGGTGGCTCACGCCTGTAATCCCAGCACTTTGGGAGGCTGAGGTGGGTGGATCATGAGGTCAGGAGATCGAGACCGTCCTGGCTAACACAGTGAAATGCTGTCTCTACTAAAAATACAAAAAATTAGCCAGGCATGGCGGCAGGTGCCTGTAGTCCCAGCTGCTTGGGAGGCTGAGGCAGGAGAATGACATGAACCCAGGAGGCAGAGCTTGCAGTGAGCCGAGATCATAACACTGCACTCCAGCTTGGGTGACAGAGTGAGACTCCAACTCAAAACAAAACAAAAATAATGTGGGCAGTGGTTCCAAGATGGCTGAACAGGAACAGCTCCAGTCTACAGATTGCAGCATGAGTGACACAGAACATGGGTGATTTCTGCATTTCCAACTGAGGTACAGGGTTCATCTCACTGGGGATTGTCAGAAAGTGGGTGCAGGACAGTGGGTGCAATGCACCAAGTGTCAGCCAAAGCAGGGTGAGGCATTGCCTCACCCAGGAAGTGAAAGGGGTCAGGGAATTCCCTTTCCTAGCCAAGCAAAGGTGTGACAGACAGCACCTGGAAAATCGGGTCACTTCCACCCTAATATTGTGCTTTTCCAATGGTCTTAGCAAACGGCACACCAGGAGATTATATCCCACGCCTGTCTCGGAGGGTCCCAAGCCCACAGAGCCTCGCTCATAGCTAGCACAGCAGTCTGAGATCAAACTGCAAGGCAGCAGTGAGGCTGGGAGAGGGTCACCCGCCATTGTTGAGGCTTAAGTAGGTAAATAAAGTGACTGGGAAGCTCAAATTGGGTTCAGCCCATCACAGCCCAAGGAAGCCTGCCTGCCCCTGTAGACTCCACCTCTGGGGGCAGGGCATAGCCGAACAAAAGGCAGCAGAAACCTCTGCAGATTTAAATGTCCCTGTCTGACAGCTTTGAAGAGAGAAGTGCTTCTCCCAGCATGGAGTTTGAGATCTGAGAACAGACAGACTCCCTCCTCAAGTGGGTCCCTGAATCCTGAGTAGCCTAACTGGGAGGCACCCCCAGTAGGGGCTGACACTTCATATGATCAGGTACCCATCTGAGATGAAAATTCCAGAGAAACAATCAGGCAGCAACATTTGCTGTTCAGCAATATTAGCTTTTCAGCAGCCTTCATTGCTGATACCCAGGCAAACAGGGTCTGGAATGGACCTCTGGCAAACTCCAACAGACCTGCAGCTGAGTGTACTGACTGTTGGAAGGAAAACTAACAAACAGAAAAGACATCCACACCAAAATCCCATGTGTACGTCACCATCATCAAAGATCAAAGGTAGATAAAACCACAAAGTTGGGGAAAAAAGAGAGCAGAAAAGCTGAAAATTCTAAAAATTGGAGCACCTCTCCTCCTACAAAGGAATGCAGCTCCTCACCAGCAATGGAACAAAGCTGGACAGAGAACGACTTCAATGAGTTGAGAGAAGACAGCATCAGATGATCAAACTTCTCCGAGCTACAGGAGGAAGTTCAAACCCATCACAAAGAAGCTAAAAACCTTGAAAAAAGATTAGATGAATGGCTAACTCGAATAACCAGTGTAGACAAATCCTTAAATTCTCTACACTGATGGACCTGATGGAGCTGAAAACCATGGAACGAGAACTATGTGATGAATGCACATGCTTCAGTAGCTGATTTGATCAACTGGAAGAAAGGACATCAGTGACAGAAGATCAAATGAACGAAATGAAGTGATAAGAGAAGTTTAGAGAAAAAAGAGTAAAAAGAAATAAACAAAGCCTCCAAGAAATATGGGACTATGTGAAAAGATCAAATCTACGTCTGATTGGTGTATCTGAAAGTGATGGGGAGAATGGAACCAAGTTGGAAAACACTCTGCAGGATATTATCCAGGAGAACTTCCCCAACCTAGCAAGGCAGGCCAACATTCAGATTCAGGAAATACAGAGAACACCACAGAGATAGTCTTCGAGAAGAGCAACTCCAAGACACATAATGGTGAGATTCACCAAAGTTGAAATGAAGGAAAAAATATTAAGGACAGCCAGAGAGAAAGGTCAAGTTACCCACAAAGGGAAGCCCATAAGACTAACAGCTGATCTCTCCGCAGAAACTACAAGACAGAAGAGAGTGGGGGCCAATATTCAACATTCTTAAAGAAGAGAATTTTCAACCCAGAATTTCATATCCAGCTAAACTAAGCTTCATAAGTGAAGGAGAAATAAATACTTTACAGACAAGCAAAGGCTGAGAGATTTTGTCACCACCAGGCCTGCCCTAAAAGAGCTTCTGAAGGAAGTGCTAAATATGGAAAGGAACAACCGGTACCAGCCACTGCAAAAACATGCCAAATCGGAAAGTGCATCAATGCTAGGGAGAAACTGCATCAACTAATGAGCAAAATAACCAGTTAACATCATAATGACGGGATCAAATTCACACATAACAATATTAACCTTAAATGTAAATGGGCTAAATGCTCCAATTAAAAGACACAGACTGGCAAATTGGATAAAGAGTCAAGACCCATCAGTCTGCTGTATTCAGGAGACCCATCTCACGAGCAGAGACACACATAGGCTCAAAATAAAGGGATGGAGGAAGATCTACCAAGCAAATGGAAAACAAAAAAAAGCAGGTGTTGCAATCGTAGTCTCTGATAAAACAGACTTTAAACAAATGAAGATCAAAAGAGACAAAGAAGGCCATTACATAATGGTAAAGGGATCAATTCAACAAGAAGAGCTAACTATCCTAACTACATATGCACCCAATACAGGAGCACCCAGATTCCTAAAGCAAGTCCTTAGAGACCTACAAAGAAACTTAGACTCCAACACAATAATAATGGGAGAACTTAACACCCCACTGTCAACATTAGACACACCAATGAGACAGAAAGTTAACAAGGATATCCAGGATTTGAACTCATCTCTGCACCAAGTGGACCTAATAAACAGCTACAGAACTCTCCACCACAAATCAACGGAATATACATTCTTCTCAGCAACAGATCGCACTTATTCCAAAATTGACCACATAGTTGGAAGCAAAGCACTCCTCAGCAAATGGAAAATAATAGAAATTAGAAGTGGAAACTGAACAACCTGCTCCTGAATGACTACTGGGTACATAATGAAATGAAGGCAGAAATAAAGATGTTCTCTGAAACCAGTGAGAACAAAGACACAATATACCAGAATCTCTGGGACACATTCAAAGCAGTGTGTAGAGGGAAATTTATAGCACTAAATGCCCACAACAGAAAGCAGGAAAGATAAAAAATGGACACCATAACATCACAATGTAAAGAAATAGAGAAGCAAGAGCAAACACATTCAAAAGCTAGCAGACGGCAAGAAATAACAAAGATCAGAGCAGAACTGAAGGATATAGAGACACAAAAAAACCGTAAAAAAATCAATGAATCCAGGAGCTGGTTTTTTGAAAAGATCAACAAAATTGATACATCACCAGCAAGACTAATAAAGAAGATAACAAAGAAGAATCAAATAGGTGCAAAAAAAAAAAAGATAAATGGGATATCATAACTGATCCCACAGAAATACAAGCTATCATCAGAGAATACTATAAACGCCTATATGCAAATAAACTAGAAAATCTAGAAGAAATGGATAAATTCCTGGACACATACACCCTCCCAAGACTAAACCAGGAAGAAGTTGAATCTCTGAATAGACCAGTAACAGACTCTGAAATTGAAGCAATAATTAATAGCCTACCAATCAAAAAAAGTTCAGTACCAGACGGATTCACAGCACAATTCTACCAGAGGTATAAGGAGGAGCTGGTCCCATTCCTTCTGAAACTATTCCAATCAATAGAAAAAGAGGGAATCCTCCTTAACTCATTTTATGAGGCCAGCATCATCCTGATACCAAAGCCTGGCAGAGACACAACCAAAAAAAGAGAATATTAGACCAATATCCCTGATGAACATCGATGTAAAAATCCTCAATAAAATGCTGGCACACCAAATCCAGCAGCACATCAAAAAGCTTATCCACCATGATCAAGTGGGCATCATCCCTGGGATGCAAGGTTGTTTCAACATACGCAAATCAATAAACGTAATCCAGCATATAAACAGAACCAAAGACAAAAACCACATGATTATCTCAAAAGATGCAGAAAAGGCCTTTGTCAAAATTCAACAACCCTTCATGCTATAAACTCTCAATAAATTAGGAATTGATGGGACATATCTCAAAATAATAAGAGCTATCTATGACAAACCCACAGCCAATATCATACTGAATGGGCAAAAACTGGAAGCATTCCCTCTGAAAACTGGCACAAGACAGGGATGCCCTCTCTCACCACTCCTATTCAACATAGTGTTGGAAGTTCTGGCCAGGACAATCAGGCAGGAGAAAGAAGAAAAGAATATTCAATTAGGAAAAGAGGAAGTCAAATTATCCCTGTTCGCAGATGACATGATTGTATATCTAGAAAACTCCATTGTCTTAGCCTAAAATCTCCTTAAGCTGATTAGCAACTTCGGCAAAGTCTCAGGATACAAAATCAATGTTCAAAAATCACAAGCATTCTTATACACCAATAACAGACAAACAGAGAGCCAAATCATGAGTGAACTCCCATTCACAACTGCTTCAAAGAGAATAAAATACCTAGGAATCCAACTTACAAGGGATGTGAAGGACCTCATCAAGGAGAACTAGAAACCACTGCTCAACGAAATAGAAGAGGACACAAACAAAAGGAAGAACATTCCATGCTCATGGATAGGAAGAATCAATATGAAAATGGCCATACTGCCGAAAGTAATTTATAGATTCAATGCCATCCCCATCAAGCTAGCAATTACTTTCTTCACAGAATTGGAAAAAACGACTTTAAAGTTTATACGGAACCAAAAAAGAGCCAGCGTTGCCAAGTCAATCCGAAGCCAAAAGAATAAAGCTGAAGGCATCACGCTACCAGACTTCAAACTATACTACAAGGCTACAGTAACCAAAACAGCACGGTACTGGTACCAAAACAGAGATACAGACCAACGGAACATAACAGAGCCCTCAGAAATAATGCTGCACATCTACAACTATCTGATCTTTGACAAAACTGACAAAAACAAGCAATGGGGAAAGGATTCCCTATTTAATAAATGGTGCTGGGAAAACTGGCTAGCCATATGTAGAAAGCTGAAACTGGATCCCTACCTTACACCTTATACAAAAATTAATTCAAGATGGATTAAAGACTTACATGTTAGACCTAAAACCATAAAAACCCTAGAAGAAAACCTAGGCAATACCATTCAGGACATAGGCATGGGCAAGGACTTCATGTCTAAAACACCAAAAGCAATGGCAACAAAAGCCAAAATTGACAAATGGGATCTAATTAAACTAAAGAGCTTCTTCACAGCAAAAGAAACCACCATCAGAGTGAACAGGAAATGAACTCAAACAAATTTACAAGAAAAAAACAACCCCATCAAAAAGTGGGTGAAGGATATGAACAGACACTTCTCAAAAGAAGACATTTATGCAGCCAAAAGGCACATGAAAAAATGCTCATCACTGGCCATCAGAGAAATGCAAATCAATACCACAATGAGATACCATCTTACACCAGTTAGAATGGCGATCATTATAAAGTCAGGAAACAACAGGTGCTGGAGAGGATGTGGAGAAACAGGAACACTTTTACACCATTGGTGGGATTGTAAACTAGTTCAACCATTGTGGAAGCCAGTGTGGAGATTCCTCAGGGACATAGAACTAGAAATACCATTTGACTCAGCCATCCCATTACTGGGTATATATCCAAAGGATTATAAATCATGCAGCTATAAAGACACATGCACATGTATGTTTATTGCGGCACTATTCACAATAGCAAAGACTTGGAACCAACCCAAATATCCAATAATGGTAGACTGGATTAAGAAAATGTGGCTCATACACACCATGGAATACTATGAAGCCATAAAAAATGATGAGTTCATGTCTTTGTAGGGACATGGATGAAGCTGGAAACCATCATTCTCAGCAAACTAACACAAGGATAAAAAACCAAACACCTCATGTTCTCACTCAGAGCTGAGAACTGAACAATGAGAACACATGGACACAGGAAGGGGAACATCACACACCGGGGACAGTTGTGGGGTGGGGGAAGGGGGGAGGGATAGCATTAGGAGATATGCCTAATGCTAAATGACGAGTTAACGGGTGCAGCACACCAACATGACACATGTATACATATGTAACAAACCTGCACATTGTGCACATGTACCCTAAAACTTAAAGTATAATAATAATAAAGTTAAAATAAAAGATCAAGACTTCTGGCCCAAAGGGCCTGCAGCTGGTCTGACCATCTATCAAAAAATCTGAATTTAAATGGAGACGCATTGGATTGTGACATGCAATAAAAGAACTAAAGCAGTAGCAGGTCTTGATTTGGGTTTCCCTTCCACCCTACACAGCTCCAGTGAATGGAGGAGTGAGCATGCCTGTGGTGCTCCTGACACATCTGGGGTGGTTCCCACTGACAGTGGTCAACCTTTGGGATTTTCTACACATTGCAGGGTCATCGTCCATCTATGCTAACCTAGAATCTCCAGATAAAAGCTCTTGTTTGGAGACTGGAGAGAAAACTGTCAAACCTGAAGGCCCATGAACTGTCTCAGTCTGGGGAGAACACATGTAGGAAAGGCTACAGAATCTGATGTAAGAAGGCTAATTTCAGATTGACCCATATAGCTTTACGATTGTGAATAATTACCTTACTTTTCAATGCTCTGTTATTCTCTCATCAATGAGAAGAGTGAACCAAATAGTCTCCCATATCCCTTCCAATCTTAACATACTCTGACTTTATGATTAAAGAGTGATACTCACTGGGTGCAGTGGCTCACGCCTGTAATCCCAGCGCTTTGGGAGGCCGAGGTGAGCAGATCACCTGAGGTGGGGAGTTTGAGACCAGCCTGACCAACATGAAGAAACTCTGTCTCTACTATTTTTACAGAATTAGCCAGGTGTGGTGGTGCATGCCTGTACCAGCTACTCTGGAGGCTGAGGGATGAGAATTGCTTGAACCCGGGAGGCAGATGTTGTGGTTAGCCAAGATCGCACCATTGCACTCCAGCCTGAGCAACAAGAACAAAAATCCACCTCAAAAAAAAAAGAAAAGTGATACTAGTAAGGCTAAAACTGTGGCTGAACCCCAATAGGAGCCTGCTGGGATTATGCTATGCAAAATTACTCCACACAGAGCCATTCTGACCATGTCCCTCCCTACACCAGCTATCATACAGATATGCACTACTGATATGAGAAGTCCTTGCTACAGAGGACATTGACTGATTCAATAATAGACTAAGTCATTCAACCAAAAAATATTTACTGAGCACCTTCTAGGTATTTAGGTATACAACAGAGCAAAACAGACAAAAATCCCTTCCCTCATGGAGCTTACATTTTAGTGAAAGAGGAAGAGGAGTCAAGTATCAAATAGGAAATATGAGTTGAGGATATATTTTATGCAGAGCAGCCTGGAGACCCTTGATAAGGTGACTTTTGAGCCAAAATCCAAAGCAGTGAGAGTGAGCCATGCAGACATAAGGGGAAGAATGTTCCAGGCAGAGGGAACAGCAAGGCCCAGAGACAGGACAAGGTCAAGCATGCCTGGCATGTTAAAGGAAACACCATGAGCTCAGTGTTTATAAAGAGGATTAAGAGCAGGAGAGCAGCAGGAAGCACAGTGAGATAGGTAGTAGGGGACCAGATAATGTAGAAAACAAAGCCACTGGAGAATTTGAACCGAGGGATAAACATGATCTGAATTCCACTGTAAAAGGATTGTTCTAGCTGTTGTACTGAGAGTAGACTGGGTGGGTGCGGTGGCTCATGCCTGTCATCCCAACATTGAGAGGCCGAGGCAGGCAGATTACTAGAGGCCAGGAGTTCAAGACCAGCCTGGCCAACAGGGAAAAACTCTGTCTCTACTAAAAATACAAAAAAAAGATAGCCAGGCCTGGTGGCTCATGCCTGTAATCCCAGCTATTAGGGAAACTGAGGCAGGAGAATCACTTGAACCCAGGAGGTGAGGGTTGCAGTGAGCCAAGATCACAACATTGCACTCCAGCCTTGGTGACAAAGCAAAACTCCATCTCAAAAAAAAAAAGAGAGAGAGACAGTAGACTGAAAGAGGCAAGCATGGAAACAAGGAAACCAGTTAGGAGACTGTGGAGATAATCCAGGTGAGAGATGATGGCAGATAGGTCCAGGGTGGCAGCAGTGAGGAGTGAAGAAGGACAGACTCTGGGATATATACTGAAGTTGAATCAACCAGGCACTGGAGGACAGGATGATCTTGGAAAATCTTGGGACTACTGCAGAATCGAATGAAGCTAAATGGCACTAAATTCCAACATCCACTGTGAAATCCTGGGATCAGGGATTTGTTCATCTCTGTCACCTACTGTCCCCACCCAGTGCTTGGCATATAATGGAGATATAAAATGTCTTCAATTCTTGAATGAATAAATGTGGAACTGAATATATTACAAAGCCAAAAGCCCTGTAGTTTGATAGGTTATTAGGAAACCAAAAAGCGTGTGGTACTAGACATGTTTTACTAACAAAGGAACAATGGATTCTCTCCCCTGAGTAAATCTATTTCTCATTTTTCTTTTTTTTTGAGAGTCTTGCTCTGTCACCCAGGCTGGCAGTGGCACAATGTTAGCTCACTGCAACCTCCACCTCCCAGGATCAAGCAATTCTCATGACTCAGCCACCCCAGTAGCTGGGACTATGGGCACCCACCACCATTCCCAGCTTATCTTTTTTTTTTTTTTGTATTTTAGTAGAGACAGGGCTTCACCATGTTGCTGAGGGCTGTCTCAAACTCCTGAGCTCAGGTAATACACCTACTTTGGCCTCCCAAAGTGCTAGGATTACAGGCATGAGCTACCACACTCAGCCTGAATCTATTTCTTTTTATAAAAAAAATTCCCTTTATAACTTATTTCACAGTAATAAGCAATGAAGCTGACAAGCAACTTCATATAATACAGTTGAAAATCTGAACAACTTGGCCATTTCCCTGAGAGGCCAGATGTAGTCACCAAACCTCATACCACCTCAGTAACTTCCAACTAAAATACAGGGATAAATGTTATACAAGTAGTAAGCTCATGTTCTTATAAATAGTAAATCATGTGCCAGGCACCGTGGCTCACACCCGTAATCCCAACACTTTGGGAGGCTGAGGTGGGTGGTCACCTGCGGTCAGGAGTTCAAGACCAGCCTGGCCAACATGGTGAAACCCCATCTCTACCAAAAACTACAAAAATCAGGTGTGCATGGTGGTGCGTACCTGTAGTCCTAGCTACTTGTGAGGCTGAGGCCTGAGAATCCCTTGAACCTGGGAGGCAGAGGTTGCAGAAAGCCGAGATCATACCATTGCACTCCAGCCTGGGCAACAGAGCAAGACTCTGTCTCAAAAATAAAATAAAATAAAAATAAAGGCATACAGGATGTCACTTACATGGACAGGTGTTCAGAGCTTGTGTGGAGGAGTTGTGGATGAGGACAAAAGGCAGCTCGGAGACAATGGAGGCTAACTGGAGTTACTGGATGAAGAAAGGAGGGAAAGAGAGACAAAAGGAAAAGGGTAAGGGGAGTGGAAGATTCGCCTCAGTGTGGAGGTCATCTCTGATTGCTGACAAAGGAAAATGTTGGAGAAGGTCTGAAAATATTGCTAAAGGTCGGCAGTTTCAGAAAATCTTATAATATGTCCTTTACTTTAAAAGAAAACTCAGCATCTCAAAGGTTTAGTAGGAGTTGTTCCCCACCCCACACCCATTTCTGTAGTTGAACCATTCAGCCACAGAAAATAACTCCAGTATGAACACATTAGAATACTACCAATAAAGACATGGGACTCTCCTCCTCTGAGGTTGAGCGCTTCTATTCACTTGCTGCTCAGCCTCCTCTTCTGCACATCCTCACCTCCTTTGCTGGCATCTGTTCCTCCCATGGATGACTTCACGCCCTCCTCACACAGCCAGGTGCCACCTCCCACTCTTCGAGGCTCCATCATGTGCCTGGCTTCACCACCTGACATCTACCTTTCACCAAGCTGAGGACACAGTGCACCCATGGTGTGTTTAAGGAGACAGTTCTGATGGCCACAAAATTCTTTTGTCATGTGCTCTGTGATTTTAATTGTCCTGTCCAAACACTAATGCATGGTCCACAGTCAGGCCAAGTAAGGTTATGTTAAAATGAGGAACCACCAAGCACCTTTAATTCCTTCCAAGATCTTTTATGAGTGGGACAGAGTCAAGTGCTGTTAGTGATGGCAAGAAGAAGATTCTCCTTCTGGTGACACCTGCTGTACTCTGGTGATGATGGCAAGTCCAGCACTGCTCCAGCACCCAATCCTTGCAGTGTCTTCTTCGACACTTGCACATTCTTTATATAGTACAAGTTTCGCATTCTCACTTTCTGCAATAACTGTCACAACTGCCCCTAACAAAAATGGTGACTGCACTCCTCACAACCTTGAATTTGAGCTTCGTCTTCAGAAATGAAGTTTTCTACAGGTTTCATCATCTTCAGAATAATGCAAACTGAAGATCTACCTCCAGGAATATTTTTCTTTCTCTATTACTTCCCTTAGAAAGAAATGTGTAACTTCCAATCTTCAATTCTTCACCAATGCTTTGATTCTTTGGCTAAATCAAAAGCATGCTGAGGGCAAGGTGTGGTGGTTCACACCTGTAATCCCAGCACTTTGGGAGGCTGAAGTGGGTGGATCACAAGGTCAGGAGTTTGAGACCAACCTGGCCAACATGGTGAAATCCCATTTCTTCTAAAAATACAAAAATTGGCCAGGCATGGTGGCATGCACCCGTAATCCCAGCTACTCAGGAGGATGAGGCAGGAGAATTGCTAGAACCCAGGAGGCAAATGTTGCAGTGAGCTGAAATCATGCCACTGCACTCCAGCCTGGGTGACCAAGCGAGACTCTGTCTCAAAAAAAAAAAAAAAAAAAAAATGAAAACCATGCTTAACCTATGAGTTAAGCACTGAGTTTTGTCTTCTCCATTGCAGAACTCTTGGACAAGGATAATTTTCTTACGCTACTACAGAATTTCTCAACCACTTTCCATGCCATAATCCACACAAAATCTATTTGGCACATTGACTGACCTAAGTAATTGCCCCAAGGTATTTTGAAAGCTGAAGGAGCCGTATTTTAGGATACACCCATTAACCCAACTTGAGAACATGTATTTACCTTAGCATTCATGAGAATGATTAACTGCACAAATTTGTAAACACCTAATATACACACATAATTCATATTTGATTCCCAACACTTATTTCCTGACAATACAAAAGTTCAAACTAAATAGCCATTTATTAGTTCCTGGCAACATAAGTTCCTAAGGTAATGGATGATCTACAAATTGTGGTCACTTACTCTGACAATGCATAATGGCAAACAAAAAGATGGCAAAGAAAGGTACACTTAGAGCTCTAATAAAGAAACTAGGCTGGGCACGGTGGCTCACGCCTGTAATCCTAACACTTTGGGAGGCCATGGTGGGCAGATCACTTGAAGACAGGGGTCCGATACCAGCCTGGCCAACGTGGCAAAACCCCAACTCTACTAAAAATACAAAATTTAGTTAGGCATGGTGGCATGCACCTAGAATCCCAGCTACTCGGAAGGCTGAGGCAGGAGGATCACTTGAACCTGGGAGGCGGAGGTAGCGGTCAGCTGAGACCACACCATTGTACTCAAGTCTGAGCAACAAGAGCAAAACTTCATTCCCCGCAAAAAGAAAATAACATTATTTGTTCAACAGAGACTTATTGGATCTTTTTCTGTTAGGCTGTGATATTCGTGTGCAGGCCAGAATTACAGTATTTGTCATTTTAGGAACAGGGCACACATGAATAAACATTAAGGTCTAAAGGCAAATAGTAACTGCTATCCCTGAACAGCTGAAATGTGGCTACTTCAAACTGAAATATGTTGTGAGTATGAAAGACACACCAATTGTCAACAAATAGAATATATGCAAATGAAGAATGTGAAATACTTCATTGTGTATTTATAATGATTTCAGGTTGAACTCGAAAATATAAAATTATGTATGTGGCTTGCCTTTGCAGCACATGTTGTATTTCTGTTGGATACCACCGGTCAAAATTCAAAGCTTAATGCCAGGTGCGGTGACTCACATATGTAATCCCAGCACTTTGGGAGTCTCAGGCAGAAGGATCACCTGAATCCAGCCTGGCCAATATGGTGAAAACTCGTCTCTACACAAAATAAAAAACTCAACCAGGCATGGCTAACTTAGCCTGTAATCCCAGCTACTTGGAAGGCTGAGGCAGGAGAATTGCTTGAGCCTGGTTGCAGTGAGCCGAGATCACACCACTGCACTCCAGCCTGGGTGACAGAGTGAGACTCTGTATCAAAAAAAGAAAGAAAAAAAAAAAACCTTGGGTTATCCCTACACTGCATCTGTTCATATTGATAAATCACAGAGTGCCTATATTGAGCTTCTGCAAAAGGTTTTTTGGGGAGGTGAAGGAAGGAGCAGTTCCATCGTGTAAAAGATTAATTTTTAAAAGCTTCAAGATTAACCTGTGCTTTTAAAAAGGATTTCACAAATATTTCACTTGTATTTGTTCTTGGCTGAGTAACTTCAGTTGTATTGAGAGTAAGAAGTTTTGGTCTGTGAAAAACAGTTGATATTAATATTATAATAAAACATTTAGAAGATATTTACAGGTCTTTCTCACACAGCTTTGCACTGCTAAATATTATTATTATTATCTGAGATGGAGTCTCATTCTGTCGTCCAGGCTGGAGTGCAGTGGCACAATCTCGACTCACTGCAACCTCCGCCTCCCAGGTTCAAGCTATTCTCCTGCCTCAGCCTCCCGAGCAGCTGGGACCGCAAGTTCACACTACCACACCTGGCTGATTTTTGTACTTTTAGTAGACACAGGGTTTTGCCATGTTGGCCAGACTGGTCTTGAACTCCTGGCCTCAGGTAATCCACCTGCCTCAGCCTCCCAAAGTGCTGGGATTACAAGCATGAGCCACTGCGCCCAGCCAATTTTTAAACATAATACATTCTGCCTTCATTTTACAGTGAAAAAAATCATTTTGGTGACTTGAAGTTTGAAAATAGCAATTTTCAGACATTCAGGTGAGACCACCTGGATGTCTCCAAAGTCATCTTTTTTGTAAGATAAATATGCAAAAGTCACTTTTCCCCCAAACCAGCCCAATTATATTTCTGAATCTTAGATGAACTGTCCCACAGCACAGCCAGAAGCAGCTTGCTGTATCATCTTAAAACTTTCCTCTCCCTTATAACTCAGTCCCAACGAATATACACAGATGCACAACCTCAATCAGTAAGCAAGACTCTACCCACTTCAACATTCCTTCCATGAGTAGAGAGAGGCTTTCTGTTCCTACCCCCCAACACTCAAACTACTCACGTGTTACCCTTCAAAATCAAGCCAGAATAACTTTTCTAAAGGGCAGATCCAAATTATTTTAAGAGGAAACTGCTATGAGACAATTTAATGACTGCCACTGCTTTTGTAGGAGCCAAGGCCTTCCTCCATTTGGCCACAAAAGTCTATCTAAGCAATCCCACCATGCCCACATGGCACTCCTCACTCCACACAGAATGGGCAATGTATGTGAATATGTGAGCATATTTGACTCCTCTCTGCCTTTACTCATATTTGAAACACACTGCCTCCCTTCTGGATGCACAAGTGACTGATCTGGGTGTGCCATCCTTGCCTTCTCCCCCAAAAATGCTCAATAACTCTTCATTGCATTTTTCTGAGTATTAAGCCTCCCAAGGACAGGGTTCTTGCTAGAACCAATTTTGCACATCTGATGCTCATACTAAATAAATGTTTGTTCAATAAATGAATCTAAATGTTAATTTTAATATAAAGAAGTCATGATAAGAGGGGAACAAAAGGCCCATCTTGGTCAAATTAATCTTTCCTTGGGGAAGACAATGGATTTGTTTCTGCAGATTATCATCTTACCTCTTAATAACAAACTTAATTCGATTGCCCACTTGAAAGATGTTTTTGAGCCTTGGGATTCCATGTAATGAGGGGCTTCTGAAAGGAATGTTTTCCGGTAGTCCTTCCACATTCAGCTCATTCACATGTGTTTCAAATTTTTGGTATGGTACCGCCTTGGCTTCAGTGCTCCCCAAGGCTTCAGCTGAAAAAACCAAAGTAATTCAGAAGATTACGTTTGTGTTGAAATCAGATTTTACTACAATCCAAAGCAAGGTGCAGGTCAATTTTTTTTAATTGGAAAAACTCTAGAAACATATTTACTAACTATTGAAACAGACTTAAAGCAAAGGCAACTATAAATGACCCATCATTAGACAGATCAACGACACAGAAAATTAACAAGGATATGAAGGACTTGAACTCAGTTCTCGACAAAGCAGACCTAATAGACATCTAGAGAACTCTCCACCCAAATCCACAGAATATACATTCTTCTCAGCACTTCATCGCACTTATTCTAAAATTGATCACATAATTGGAAGTAAAACACTCCTCAGCAAATGCAAAATAATGGAAATAATAACAAACAGTCTCTCAGACCACAATGCAATTAAATTAGAACTCAAGATTAAGAAACTCACTCAAAACCACACAACTACATGGAAACTGAACAACAGGCTCCTGAATGACTAGTGGGTAAATAACAAAATTAAGGCAGAAATGAAGATGTTCTTCAAAACCAATGAGAACAAAGACACAACATACCAGAATCTCTGGGACATATTTAAAACAGTGTTTAGAGAGAAATTTATAACACTCAAGGCCCACAAGGGAAAGCAGGAAAGATTTAAAACTGACACCCTAACATCAAAATTAAAAGAATTAGAGAAGCAAGAAGAAACAAATTCAAAAGCTAACAGAAGACAAGAAATAACTAAGATCAGGGCAGAACTGAAGGAGACAAGAAAAACCCTTCAAAAATTCAATGAATCCAGGAGCTGATTTTTTGAAAAGATCAACAAAATAGGTAGATCACTAGCCAGAATAACAAAGAAGAAAAGACAAGAATCAAATAGATGCAATAAAAAAAATGACAAAAGGGCTACCAACACTGATCCCACAGAAATACCAACTACCATCAGGGAATACTATAAACACCTCTATGCAAATAAACTAGAAAATCTAGAAGAAATGGATAAATTCCTGGACACATACACCCTCCCAAGTCTAAACCGGGAAGAAGTCAAATCCCTGAACAGACCAGTAACAAGTCCTGAAATTGAGGCAGTAATTAATAGACTACCAACCAAAAGAAGTCCAGGACCAGACAGATTCACAGCTGAATTCCAGCAGAAGTACAAAGTGGAGCTGGTACCATTCCTTCTGAAACTATTCTAAACAATAGAAAAAGAGGGACTCTTCCCTAACTCATTTTATGAGGCCAGCATCACCCAGATAAAACCTGGCAGAGACACAACAAAAAAGAAAATTTCAGGCCAATATCCCTGATGAACATCGATGTGAAAATCCTCAATAAAATAGTGACAAATCAAGTCCAGCAACATCAAAAAGCTTATCCACCACAATCAAGTCAGCTTCATACCTGGGATGCAAGCCTGGTTCAATATACACAAATGAACAAATGTAATCCATCACATAAACAGAACCAATGATAAAAACCACAGGATTATCTCAACAGATGCAGAAAATGCCTTCGACAAATTTCAACACCCTTCATGCTAAAGACTGTCTCAATAAACTAGATATTGATGAAACATATCTCAAAATAATAAGAGCTATTTATGACAAACCCACAGCAAACATCACGCTGAATGTGCAAAAACTGGAAGCATTCCCTTTGAAAACTGGCACAAGACAAGGATGCCCTCTCTCACCACTCCTATTCAACATAGTATTGGAAGTTCTGGCCAGGGTAATCAGGCAAGAGAAAGAAATAAAGGGTATTCAATTTGGGAGAGAGAAGTCAAATTTCTGTTTCCAGATGACATGATTGTTTATTTAGAAAACCCCATCATCTCAGCCCCAAATCGCCTTAAGCTGATAATCAACTTCAGCAAAGTCTCAGGATACAAAATCAATGTGCATAAATCACAAGCATCCCTATACACCAATAATAGATAGAGAGCCAAATCATGAGTGAACTACCATTCACAACTGCTACAAAGAGAATAAAATGCCTAGGAATACAACTTACAAGGGATGTGAAGGACCTCTACAAGGAGAACTACAAACCACTGCCCAAGGAAATAAGAGAAGACACAAATAAATGGAAAAACATTCCATGCTCATGGATAGGAAGAATCAATATTGTAAAAACGGCCATACTGCCCAAAGTAATTTATAGATTCAATGCTATCCCTATCAAGCTACCATTGACTTTCTTCACAGAATTGGAAAAAACTACTTTAAATTTCATATGGAACCAAAAAAGAGCCCACGTAGGCAAGACAATCCTAAGCAAAAGCACAAAGCTGGAGGTATCAGCTACCTGACTTCAAACTATACTACAAGGCTACAGTAACTCAAACAGCATGGTACTGGTACTAAAACAGATATATAGACCAATAGAACAGAACAGAGGCCTCGGAAATGACATCACACATCTACAACCATCTGATCTTTGACAAACCTGACAAAAACAAGCAATGGGGAAAGGATTCCCTATTTAATAAATGGTGTTGGGAAAACTCCTTGAGCCATAGGCAGAAACTGAAACTGGACCCCTTCCTTACACCTTATACAAAAATTAGCCCAAGATGGATTAAAGACTTACACATACAACCTAAAACCATAAAAACCCTAGAAGAAAACCTAGGCAATACCATTCAGGGCATAGGCATGGGCAAAGACTTCATGACTAAACACCAAAAGCAATGGCAACAAAAGCCAAAATTGACAAATGGGATCTAATTAAACTAAAGAGCACAGCACAGCAAAAGAAACTATCAACAGAGTGAAAAAGCAACTTACAGAATGGGACAAACCACAGAATGGGACAAAATTTGTGCAATCTGTCTATCTGACAAAGGGCTAATTTCCAGAATCTACAAAGAACTTAAACAAATCTACAAGAAAAAAACAACCCCATCAAAAGTGGGCAAAGGATATGAACAGACACTTCTCAAAAGAAGACATTCATGCAGTGAAAGAACATATGAAAAAAAAAGCTCATCATCAATGGTCATTAGAGAAATGCAAATCAAAACCACTCCAGTTAGAATGGTGATCATTAAAAAGTCAGTAAACAGAAGATGCTGGAGGGGATGTGGAGAAATAGGAATACTTTTACACAGTTGTTGGGAGTGTAAATTAGGTTAACCATTGTGAAAGACAGTGTAGCAATTCCTCAAGGATCTAGAACCAGAAATACCATTTGATCCAGCAATCCCATTACTGGGCATATACCTAAAGGATTATAAATCATTCTACTATAAAGACACATACGTGAGTATGTTTATTGTGGCACTATTCACAATAGCAAAAACTTGGAACTAGCCCAAAAGTTCATCAATGATAGACCAGATAAAGAAAAGGTGGCACATATACACCATGGAATACTATGCAGGCATAAAAAAGATGAGTTCATGTCCTTTGCAGGAACATGGATGAAGCTGGAAACCATCATTCTTAGCAAACTAACACAAGAACAGAAAATCAAAAACTGCATGTTCTCATTCATAAGTGGGAGTTGAACAATGAGAACACGTGGACACAGGGAGGGGAACATCACACATCGGGGCCTGTTGGGGGGTTGGGGGCTAAAGAAGGGATAGCATTAGGAGAAATACCTAATGTAGATGAGGGGTTGATGGGTGCAGCAAACAACCATGGCACGTGTGTATAGCTATGTAACAAAACTGCACGTTCTGCACATGTACCCCAGAACTTCAAGTATAATAAAAATAATAATAATCACAAAATCCTACCCCCAATCCAAGGCCACAATTTAATTAGTCTATAAAACAGGACAAACAAAAAAATCACTCTGTTTATTTCACTCCACAACTTGTATGTGTGGCTTACAATGCATTTACTTTAATATCAGTCTTGATAAACCTGGGGCAGAAAGCCAGGAGTAACCCACCTAATCCTTTCATGAAATGTCTCCAACATGGCCTCGAGTGTGTGGGATCTTTCTCAAGCCCCCATGCTTGAGTGCCATTTGCTGATGGTCCTTCCCCATGAGTGAAGAAGCTGTGTCACTAGTTGAACACTGGGTACAAGAGAGCATGAGAATCATGCTTGCAGCTGTAGCTAGCTGGGGGGCTGGTGGAGGGCACTGCTCCATGATTGTGTATTCTGAGTTCTCCCATTTTAATGATAACTGTATATGTTTTCTATCTTTGAAGATACTTGCATTTTTACATATCGGAATCCCAAGGCTGAGAAATAAAAATTTTAAAAACTAAAATAATAATAAGAATAGCCAAGCACAGTGGCTCATGCCTGTAATCCCAACACTTTGGGAGGCCGAGGTGGGAGGATCATGAGGTCAGGAGATTGAGACCATCCTGGCTAACACGGTGAAACCCCATGTCTCCTAAAAATACAAAAAATTAGCTGGGTGTGGTGGCAGGCACCTGTAGTTCCAGCTACTCAGGAAGCTGAGGCAGGAGAATGGCATGAACCTGGGAGGCAGAGCTTGCAGTGAGCAGAGATTGCACCACTGCACTCCAGTCTGGGTGACAGAGCGAGACTCCATCTCAAAAATAAATAAACAGATAAATAAATAAATAAATAAACAAAAATTACCCATCATTAACAGCCTAATTTTGGCAAATTTAAGTGCCCTGGTCCCAAGACAAACTTAATAACTCTAAGATCTTAAAAGATTGAACTCTATTTTTCAATATCCTTAGGAAGAAGAGAGAGAAAGAAAATCATTACAGACAATAAAGAATACACTTAAATACTATTTTTTTTTTCTTTTTCGAGATGGAGTCTTGTTCCATCACCCTGATTGGAGTGCAGTAGCATGATCTTGGTTCATTCCAACCTCTGCCTCCTCGGTTCAAGTGATTCTCCTGCCTCAGCCTCCTGAGTAGCAAAAATTACAGGTGCCCACCACCATGCCTGGCTAACTTTTGTACTTTTCAGTAGAGTCGTGGTTTCACTATGTTGGCCAGGCTGGTCTCAAATTCCTAACCTCAAATGATCCACCCATCTCTGCCTCCCAAAGGGCTGGAATTACAGACATGAGCCACTGCACGTGGCCTGCAAATACTATTTGGAAGCAGCCTTTTGCTACGAACTGTTCAAGACTGTAATAACCCTCCTCCATTTGCTGCTGCAAACTGGCACATTTCAGGCTAAACTTTCAACTACACTGAAACAACAAGATCAATGTTCTTTACCCCTTCAACCTCGTGAGCAAGATATATATATATATATAAAATTTTGCACACAGAATTCATGGAATGGGAAATAAAAAAAGTAAGCAGAGGCCAGTTTAGATTACAAGAAGCATAACAACCAAAGTTAGCACATGAAGATTTTTTGGATCCAGATTTAAAGCAAAATTTTTCAGATAATGAGAAAATGAGATACTGTCCATGTAAGAGTGAGAAACTTGGCTGGGTGTGGTGGCTCATGCCTGTAATCCCAGCACTTTGGGAGGCCGAGGTGGGAGGATCACCTGAGGTCAGGAGTTCAAGACCAGCCTGGCCAATATGGTGAAACCCCGTCTCTACTAAAAATAGAAAAATTAGCCAGGTGTGGTGGCATGTGCCTGTAATCCCAGCTACTCAGGAGGCTCAGGCAGGAGAATCACTGGAGCACAGGGGGCAGAGGCTGCAGTAAGCCGAGATTACGCCATTGTACTCCAGCCTGGGTGACAGTACAAGACTCTGTCTCAAAAAAAAACAAAAAAGAAAAAGAAAAGAAAAGAGTGAGGAAACTCAACTAAGGGCTGCATATGAGCTGACACCAAAAAAATCATTGTCAATTTTGTCAGATGTGATGAGATACTGGCTGTGTAGGAATACATAAATGCTGTTCGGGGATGCACACTGAACAGATAAAATGATGTGATGACTGATGTGCTTTGCAATATTCCTGCAAAGGGAGGTAAAGGAATAGAACAAAATGTGAGACAATCTTAAAGATCACAGAAATTGAGGAATGGGTATTTTAGTGGTCATTGTACTATTTTCTCTACTTTTGAATAGGTATAAAAATTGTGATTTAAAAATGTAAAATAAAACAGCCAGGTGCTGTGACTCATACCTGCAATCCCAGCACTGTGGGAGGCTGAGGCAGGTGGATCACATGAGTCAGGATTTCGAGGCCAGCCTGGTCAACATGGTGAAAGCCTGTCTCTACCAAAAATACAAAAAACAAACAAACAAACAAAAAATCAGCAGGGTATGGTGGCAGGCACCTGTAATCCCAGCTACTCAGGGGGCTGAGGCAAGAGAATCCAGGAGACAGAGGCTGAAGTGAGCTGAGATTTTGCCACTGCACACCAGCCTGGTGACAGAGTGAGAATCCACCTCAAAAAAAAAAAAAAAAAAGAAAAGAAAAGAAAGTAAAAATGAATTGACTAATCCCTGCTCTGAAGCCACATCCAAACAGAACTCTAAAAAAAAGATTCAAGCAATTTACATGGTGCTGCTTATATGCACATCTCCCTCCCACCTCTGTATGTAACATTTAAATATTTTGCAACATGATGGGTGGGAGTGGCTCAAAGCTGGACATGCTGGCATGTGCCTGTAGCCCCAGCTACTTGGAGACTGAGGCAGGAGGATAACGTGAGCATAGGAGTTCTAGTCCAGCCCAGACAGCAGAAGAAGACCCTGTTTCTTTTTTTTTTGAGATGGAGTTTCACTCTTGTTGCCCAGGCTGGAGTGTAATGGTGTGATCTCAGCTCACTGCAACCTCCAGCTGCTGGGCTCAAGCAGTTCTCCTGCCTCAGCCTCCCGAGTAGCTGGGATTATAGGCACACAGCACCACACCCAGCTAATTTTGTATTTTTAGTAGAGATGGGGTTTCTCCATGTTGGTCAGGCTGGTCTCAAACTCCCGACCTCATGTGATCCACCTTCCAAAATGCTGGGATTACAGGCATGGGCCACCGCACCCGGCCAACCCTGTTTCTTTAAAAAGAAAGGTCGGGGAGCTGTCAGGGAGCTCACTGATGAATTATTTTAGCGATATCAACAATTGCTATCAAAACACCACTATAAAATCCAAAATTATATCTATTCCCAGATCTTTCTCCTTACTTCTAAACTCATTTATCCAACTGTCTCCTCCACCTCCACACCTCAACTTAAATGTCAACTCAAAATAAATAAATTAATAATTAATTTATTTGTTCTTAGACTGGCTTTCCTCTAACATCTCAAGACTTGTCTTAAATTCTTACTTAATGTTATTAGCACCAAATCTGAAAGACTCTAGTATACAGACTCTTTGATATAAGAAACACGTGTTTTTGAGAAACCACACAAAATAAAATAATTATCATAGCTGTAAAAACAAATATGCCCATAAACAAATAACAGTAAAGGATTAGAGGCTTTCAGTCACACTACAGAGTGATGTTAAATAAAATTATTCTGTTAATTCAAAAAGAAAATATATAAACCTAATTCTAACAAACTTTCTATAAAATAAAAAAGAACCAATTGTTGAAGTTGAGAGTGAAAAAAGTGGAAGTTTCAGAAAGAGGTGAGGCCAACTGCAGAATGTGCTCCTCACGTATCATCAAGGCTGCCCCAATCACACCCCCTGCCTCCCCATCCCCTTATTCTACTTAATTCTATCCCAGACCTTAACACCTTATGTAGTAAATATCTCCTACTTACTACACCTTTCCCCACCAGATTGAATGCTCCAGAATGTATGGGGCAGTTCCCCCACCCACCCCGCACCTGACTCACAGCTGCCAAATGACTGCAGGATTATAAGGCTGGAAGTAGTAAATATTTCCTCAATACTTGCAGTGGTTCACAGCCATGAAAAATCTAATATTTCCTCTCTCCCTTTCAGGAACCTTAAAGAAAGCAGCAATACTGTCGTAGGCATTTGAATGAGAGCAACTCGATTTTAAATAGGAGCTGGGTAAAATGAGGCTGAGACCTACTGAGCTGCATTCCCAGATGGTTAAGTCTTTCTAAGTCACAGGGTGATGGAGGAGGTCAGCACAATATACAGGTCATAAAGACCTTGCTGATAAAATGAGTTGCAGTAAAAAAGCCAGCCAAAACCAAGATAACGATGAAAGTGACCTCTGGTCATCCTCACTGCTACACTCCCACCAATGCCATGGCAGTTTACAAATGCCATGGCAACATCAGGAAGTTATTCTCTATGGTCTAAAAGGTGAACCATAAAAATAATCCACTCCTGGCGGAGTTCAGTGGCTCTCACCTGTAATCTCAGCACTCTGGAAGGCCAAGGCAGGTGGATCACCTGAGGTCAGGAGTTTAAGACCAGCCTGGCCAACATGGTGAAACCCCATCTCTACAAAAAATACAAAAAAAAAAATAGTTAGGTGTGCTGGTACATGCCTGTGCTCCCAGCTTTTCAGGAGGCTGACACAGGAGAATCGCTTGAACCCAGGAGGTAGAGGTTGCAGTGAGCCAAGATCGCACCATTGCACTCCAGCCTGGACTCCATCTCGAAAAAAAAAAAAAAAAAAACAGTATGAGAGCCCGGGCGTGGTGGTTCAGGCCTATAATCCCAGCAGGTTGGGAGGCTGAGGTGGGTGGATCACCTGAGATCAGGAGTTCGAGACCAGCCTGACCAACATGGTGAAACCCCATCTCTATTAAAAATACAAAAATTAGCTGGGCATGGTGGCAGGTGCCAGTAATCCCACCTACTTGGGAGGCTGAGGCAGGACAATAGCTTGAACCTGGGAGGTGGAAGTTGCAGTGATCCGAGACCACGCCACTGCACTCCAGCCTGGGTAACATGAACGAAACTCTGTCTCAAAAACAAAACAGTAAGAGAAAACTGGAGCTGAGTACTATTCATTGTAGTTACTTTCCTAAATAAAACATCTTTATAAAAAACATTACTCAGTAATATAATTTAATTGAAGGGGAAAAAACAGACTTACCAGATTTTTTTGCAAAAAGCTGATCCACCATCTTTCATAATTTAGTGATTCTGGTATACCATACTTCCTTCACTATCGAAATCACAGGAATACAAGTTTTTAAAATCTAATGGGTTTAATAACTTAGGTTATTAAATATTATTATTATAAAATGGCAGTATTTTTCTTTCCTGTGACTAATTTTTTTTTTTTTTTGACATGGAGTCTCGCTCTGTTGCCCAGGCTGGAGTGCGGTGGCACAATCTCGGCTCACTGCAAGCTCCGCCTCCTGGGTTCATGCCACTCTCCTGCCTCAGCCTCCCAAGTAGCTGGGACTACACACACCTGGCTAATTTTTTGTATTTTTAGTAGAGAAGGGGTTTCACCGTGTTAGCTAGGATGGTCTCGATCTCCTGACCTCGTGCTCCACCCGCCTCAGCCTCCCAAAGTGCTGGGATTACAGGCGTGAGCCACTGCACCTGGCACCTGTGACTAATATTATTTCTAAGATCCAGATTGTATTTATTACTGAAACAATGCTTACATACACTGCACAAAAAAAGGAAAAACCAGACATTCGTTAAAGCTAGGAAAAAGCAGAACTGTGTGCTCAAGAACCACTAGCAGGCAGGACAGGCTGTCTCATGCCTATAATCCCAGTACTTTGGGAGGCCAAGGCGGACAGATCACCTGAGGTCAGCAGTTCCAGACCAGCCTGGTCAACATGGTGAAACCCAAACTCTACTGCAAATAAAAAACTTAGGCAGGCATGGTGGCAGGTGCCTGTAATCCCTGCTACTTGGGAGGCTGAGGTAGGGAAAATTGCTTGAACCCAGGAGGTGGAGCTTGCAGTGAGCTGAGATCATACCACTGCACTCCAGCATGGGCAACAGAGGAAAACGTCATCTAAAAAAAAAAAAAAAAAAAAAACAGTGAACAGTTAGCAGGTGCCATTTGCTATGGGGAAGACTAGGGATATGATCTTGCTGGCAATCCTTCCATTTCAGTAAATCTAAACAGTGTGATTCCATTCTTTTTTGTCTGCACTCCACTCCAGAGCCAAAACAAGTAAGAAAATCAATTATATTTCTATTTCTTTCAAAACACATCTAACAATTAAGAGATGATATGCATGGCTCCATACTCTAAAAGGAACCTTCTTATGTCCTGGGTATCGTGGACATTTGATGAATGCTTGTTCAGTTGACTAGTGTAGACTTCAATTATAAACTGTTCAATGCATTATGCCAGATAAATCTTGCATGTCAAAAGTAGGACAACTATTGTGCTTTTAGTTATGTCTACCCATAAATGCAACATTTACATGTATTTATAAGGGGTTAATAAAAAGAAAATGAGTTTATTGTTCTAAAGAGTATTAGAATTTTGATAACATGAATTCTCCTGTCCTGGAACATAATTAAAAGTAAGAGGGATCTTATTTCATGTGAAAGGTACCATTAAAAAAATCATTGTTAAGCATTAAATAATTATTTCACATAATCTTCTAATCTGATTTAAGACTGAAGACCTACCTCCTAAAGCTGGTTTATCAAGTTGTAAGTCTTCATGTGTTGAATTCATAAGTTCATGTCTGAAAGGTGAGAATAAATACTTAATATTCACTAGGCAATATTCAGCAAATATTCACTGGTGCATATTTTACATTTCATCACCAAGGGTGGCTTTGAAAAGAAAAGAAAGGCTGGCCATCGTGGCTCACACCTGTAATCCCAACACTTTGGAAGGCTGAGGCAGACAGATCATGAAGTCAGGATTTCAAGACCAGCCTGGCCAACATGGTGAAACCCCATCTCTACTAAACATACAAAAATTAGCCAGGCGTTTTGGCAGGTGCCTGTCATCCCAGCTGCTCAGGAGGCTGAGCTAGGAGAATCGCTTGAACCTGGGAGGCAGAGATTGCAGTGAGCCAGGATCATACTCCAGCATGGGTGACAGAAGTGAAACTCCAGCTGAAAAAAACAAAAGAAATATCCCATTACTTTAAGGCAATGTAGATACAGCCAGAGTTTCTACAGAAATCTGAACCACATTATAAAGCCAGAAAAACATACCAGCTAATATTATTTAATACAGATAGTACTAAATGGAAGAGGTATTTTTTTTTTTTTTGAGATAGCATCCCACTCTGTCACCCAGGATGGAGTGTGGTGCCAGGATCTCAGCTCACTGCAACCGTCGCCTCCTGGGTCCAAGCAATTCTCCTGTCTCAGCCTCCCGAGTAGCTGGGACTACAGGCACCTGCCACCATGTCCTACTAATTTTTGTATTTTTGTAGAGACAGGGTTTCACCATGTTGGTCAGGCTGGTCTTGAACTCCTGACCTCAGGAGATCCGTCCACCTCGGCCTCCCAAAGTGCTAGTGTTACAGGCATGAGCTACCAAGCCTGGCCGGAAAAGGTAATATTTTCCAAACATAAACATTAGCGTAACCTTATTGGACTTATAAAAATAATTTTTTTTAGTAACAGAAGCAGAAGATTCTCCTGAACTGTATCATTTCAGCTAACATCTATTTACTTAAGATGAAAATAATATAACAGCTATAAAAAGTCAAGAGGTAGCCAGGTGCAGTGGCTCGTGCCTGTAACTCAAACACTTTGGGAGGCCGATGCAGGTGAATCACCTGAGGTCAGGAGTTTGAGACCAGCCTGGCCAACATGGTGAAACCCCATCTCTACTAAAAATATAAAAATTAGCCAGGCGTGGTGGCAATCGCCTGTAGTCCCAGCTACTAGGGAGGCTGTGGTGGGAGGATCACATGAACCTGAGTGGTGGAGGTTGCAGTGAGCTAAGATCGCACCACTGCACTCCAGCCTGGGTGAGAGAGCAAGACTGTTTCAAAGAAAAAAAGAAAAAGTCAAGAGCATGGGGAGTATTAAAATCAGACAGAACCAATGGTCTATCATCAGAACAGCTCCATTTTTTTGCTATCATTATGTGTTAAGGTCAATTTGCTAAACATTAATATTTGTATTAAAGTTTTAAGTGTACCATATAACACATTAGTGCTGACTTAGGTTTAAGGTCCTTTGCTGTACAATATACTTGAATATCATACTTATATATCACAACAAAAGTATCTTTCCCTAAGGCAATTACCATTAATACTGCTTTAAAGTTATAAAATGTGGGCTGAGGGGTGGCTCACACCTGTAATCCCAGCACTTTGGGAGCCCGAGGCAGGCAGATCACGAGGTCAAGAGATCAAGACCATCCTGGTCAACATGGTGAAACCCCGTCTCTACTAAAGTACAAAAATTACCTGGGCGGGGTGACACACACCTGTAGTCCCAGCTACTTGGGAGGCTGAGGCAGGAGAATCTCTTGAATCTGGGAGGCAGAAGTAGTGGTGAGCCGAGATAGCAACTCCAGCCTGAACAAGTGTGAAACTTTGTCTGAAAAAAAAAATTATGAAATGTGAAGATTGTTTTTATAATTTTACAACACCTGAGCATTACTGTCTTTAAATAATCTAATAAATCACCATCACAACAAAAGCCCCACAAGCTAATCTGTTTCACCTTATAAAAAGCACTGACATTTAGTGTGCGGTAATTTGTTGCAGCAGCCACGGGAAACTAGTATTGTAGTGAAGCCTCAAAACCCACCTGAAGGGGCTGGGAATGGTAGCTCATGCCTGTAATCCCAGCACTTTGGGAGGCCGAGGTGGGTGGAACACTTGAGGTCAGGAATTCGAGACCAGCCTTGCCAACATGGTGAAACCCCATTTCTAAAAAAAATACAAAAATTAGCCAGGCGTGGTGGCACATGCCTATAATCTCAGCTACTCAGGAGGCTGAGACATGGGAACTGTTTGAACCCAGGATGGGGCAGAGGTTGCAGTGAGCCAAGATTGTGCCACTGCACCCCACCCTGGGTGACAGAGCAAGGCTCCATCTCAACAACAACAACAGCAACAACAACAAAAAAACCCACCTGAAGAAGGTTTTCAGTTCTGTCAACAGTGCCCCACCAAACCCCTTAGAAGCACACATTCCTTTGCTGTGGGCCATGGACAGGCAGAAGGAAGCGCCTCCTCATGGCAGGGGCCTACCCAGGAGAAACTCAAGGGAAGGCACTGCCAGGCCGGTCCTTCTGCCAAGGCCATTTTCTTTTTTTTTTTTTTTTTTTTTTTTTGGAGACAGTTTCACTCTGTCTCCCAGACTGGAGTGCAGTGACACAATCTTGGCTCACTTCGACCTCTGCCTCCCCAGTTCAAGCGATTCTCCTGCCTCAGCCTCCTGAATAGCAGTGATTACAGGAGCATAGCATGCCCAGCTAAGTTTTGAATTTTTAGTAGAGATGGGATTCTGCCATGTTCCCCAGGCTGGGCTCAAACTCCTCGCCTCAAGTGATCCACCTATCTCAGCCTCCCAAAGTGCTGAGGAGTGAGCCACCACACCCAGCACTCACCAAGGCCTTTGATAGCAGGCTTTTTCCAGGTGAGCACTCTTGTCTGGTCTGGTTCTGCCCCACTCTCCCTCTCACCAAGTTGGAATCCCTCACTACTTTTCAGTAGAGGAGAGTGTGTACCCCAATCTCAGCTTGGTATGATTCAGGTCTGCATTTAACTCATGAAACCTGGCTGATCTGGGGAAAAAAGTGTCTCTCTGTAGGTATGATACGGGATGGGCCTGTCCCCAGGACCCTGGGAGAGGGAAGCCCAATGTCCCAACAGGTTGGCAGTGCTGGGGAAGGGAAAGTGTTATGGTAGCCCCAAGACTAAAAAGAGGCAGCAGAGGGAGCTGGGTATCATTCCTATTGAACTCATGCTGCTGCCTGAATGAGGTGAGGGAGGAATGCACCTGAGTGATGTGAGGCAGAGAGGTGCGGTTCCAGGGTGGCCTTCACCCTCCCTTCCTGCCATGTTACTCTGATACCCTGCAGGTGAGCCTGCCCACTTTGGGCTTAGGGATGCGTGTACTTAAATGCAGCCTCCCATGAATCATGTCTCCAGGAATGGGGCAGAGCAGGGAGGAGTCCTAGACAGAGGAGAGGCCAGGGCAGGAGGGAGTGGGCCTCAAACTCCAGGAGGGGGCCCTTCTCATGGGTCCTCTTTTCTGGTCTCTCCTTCCTTATCCCTGGGCTGATCACCTGGGGAAGAACTGAGGCAAGATTTCTCATCCTCAGGGCTGAGGGGTTCAATTACCAGGCCCAAGTAGCTGGGATTACAGGCAAGCACCACCATGCCTGGCTAATTTTGTATTTTCAGTAGAGACAGAGTTTCTCCATGTTGGTCAGGCTGGTCTCGAACTCCTGACCTCAGTGGATCCATCCACCTCTCCCTCCCAAAGTGCTGGGATTACAGGTGTGAGCCACCGAGACTGGTCAAGAAATCCTTTTTTAAAAACAAGCTGGGGTCAGTGGCTCATGCCGAAAATCCCAGCAATTTGGGAGGCCGAGGTGGGTGGATCACTTGAGGTCAGGAGTTTGAGACCAGCCTGGGCAACATGATGTAACCCCATCTCTACTGATATGTATATATATATATATAAATTAGCTGGGTGTGGTGTTGGGCACCTGTAATCCCAGCTTTTCAGGGGGCTGAGGCAGCAGAATCACTTGAACCTGGGAGACAGAGGTTGCAGTGAGCCGAGATCATGCCACTGCAATCCAGCCTGGGTGACAACAGTGAGACTCCATTGCAAAAACAAAAACAGATTCCATCTCAAAAATAAATAAATAAATAAAAATAAATAAAACAAAAAACGTGGTATGGCAACGAAAATACTGTGTTAAAGTTTCATAGAAAATAAAAGACCACTCAGATACAATAAGCTGTCTTTTTAGATGAGTATATTTGTTATTCTTATTTTACAGCTAAAGAAACCGGTTCAGAGAATGCTATTTCATTGGACAGTGCTGCATTTCTGGACAGTGCAGCTGAGATCAGACTTCGTGTGTAACTCCACTAGCCTACCAGGGTGCCTCTCATAAAGGTAAGAAATGTAAATTTGGCCTAATGTACAGTTTCCAGGGCAGCACTGGGTCAATTCTACATACAGTACTTCTATGTTCATCAAGGGAAACCTTAAGGGAAGGTGAAAATGCTTCTAGAAGGCAACTGGACACCAGCGCCCTTGTTTGTTGCCTTTGGGCTCTTCCTCTAAGGCCAATAGTGACCTGAAATTACTGACTAACTGTTCCAATCAAGTGGACAAAAGGGTACCAAGGTCGTCAACATCAGACAAATTCACCTGAGGACCTATCTATGTGCTTTGAAAGACAAAACTGCTTTTGTAAAGGATACTGTATTTCAGAAAAACATAATCATATTAACAACTAATAACACTGTAAAATGCTGATGTGTTGAATGCTACTTTAGAAAAACATGTTCAAATCTAGGAAAAAAATTTCTGATAGAAAACTACATATTGGTTGGGCGAGGTGGCTCATGCCTGTAATCCCAGCACTTTGGGAGGCTAAGGCGGGCAGATCACGAGGTCAGGAGCTCCAGAGCAGCCTGACCAACATGGTGAAACCCCATCTCTATAAAGATACAAAAAGGCGGGCGGTGGCTCACGCTGTAATCCAGCACTTGGGGGGGCGGGTGGATAGAGGTCAGGAGATCGAGACACGGTGAAACCCGTCTCTACAAAATACAAAACAGCGGCGTGGTGGCGGGCGCCTGTAGTCCCAGCTACTCGGAGAGGCTGAGGCAGGAGAATGGCGTGAACCGGGAGGCGGAGCTGCAGTGAGCTGAGACTGCGCCACTGCACTCCAGCTGGGCGACAGAGCGAGACCCGTCTCAAAAAAAAAAAAAAAAAAAAAAAAAAAGTTAGCTGGGCATGGTGGCGTGTGCCTATAATTCCCAGCTACTCAGGAGGCTGAGGCAGCAGAATTGCTTGAACCCAGGAGGCAGAGGTTGCAGTGAGCCAGTGAGCCAAGATCTGCACCCCAGCCTAGGTGACAGAACAAGACTCTGTCTCAAAAAAAAACAAAGAAAGGAAGGAAGGAAGGAGAAAGGAAGAAACAAGAAGAAAGAAAGAAAGAAAACTACATATCAATTATCTAGCTAGCTAGCTATCTAGAGACAGGCTTTCATTCTATTGCTGAGGATGGAGAGCAGTGGGATGATCATAGCTCACTGCAGCCTTGAGTTCCTGGCCTCAAGTGATCCTCCTGCCTCAGCCTCCTAAGTAGTTAGGGCCACAGGTGGACACATTTACACCTCGGTTTTTTGTTTGTTTTATAGAGATAGGGTTTCACCACATTGCCCAGGCTGGTGCCAAACTGGAGTCTCGCTGTGTCGCCCAGGCTGGGTTGCAGTGGTGCGATCTTGGCTCACTACAACCTCCGCCTCCTGGGTTCAAGCAAGTCTCCTGTATCAGCCTCCCGAGTAGCTGGGACTTCAGGCATGCACCACCACATATGGCTAATTTTTGTATTTTTTGTAGAGACTGGGTTTCACCATGGCCAGGCTAGTCTCGAACTCCTGACCTCAGGTGATCCATCCGCCTCGGCCTCTCAAAGTGCTGGGATTACAGGCGTCAGCCAACGAGCCAGGACGAGCACTTTATGTTATTAAATAGCCTAACCCAAGCAGGGCGTGGTCCCTCATGCCTGCAATCCCGACAACTCTGATGGCCAAGGTGAGAAGATCGCTTAAACCCAGTTGTTCGAAACGGGCCTGGGCAACACAACCAGACCCCCATCTCTACAAAAGGTACAAAAATTTGGCCAGGTGCGCACCGCGCCTGGCTAATTTTTGTATCTTTTGTAGAAACTGGGTTTCGTCATGTTACCCAGGCTGGTCTCGAACTCCTGAGCCCAAGCCATCCATCCTCCCGCCTCGACCTCCCAAAATGCTGGGATTACAGGGCCCAGCCAGCATCATGTTTTATTTAAGCGGTCCCTCCCTGTTGCACACTTGGATAGTTTTTTATTATTATTATTATTATTTTAGACAGGGTTTACCTCAGTCTGGCAGGCTGCAATGCTGTGGTGGGATCATAGCTCATTGGAGCCTCGAACTTTGGGGTTCAATTAGCTGGGGGGCTGAGGTAGGACTACAGAGATCCGGTCGCGCCATATTGCTAGGTTGCTCTTGGCCTGAAGGGATCCTCCAGCCTCGGCCGCGCCTGGACATAGTCTTCTAGTTTTGACCAACATAAACACTGTGCTTGGTCTGAGTTTTCAACTACCCTTCTCCAGCCAGCAACACACAGGACCTGGCAGAGAGGTCGTGGTTACCAGGCTACACGCTGAGAAGACTGCCCAACTGCAGGCACCGTACCGCCCCAGTGACGTCGCCGAACGTCCGCGCCTGTGACGTCGCCGAAGGCCCACCTCTATGGCGTCACCAAGGACCGCCTCTCACGCGGAGCCAATCGGAACTCGCGGAGGGGCTGCTGGGGGCTTCCAGGAGCGCGCATGTGCGGTCGGCTGACTGCAGGCGGCCGGGCGGGCTGTAACCCGCCGCTGGACTGGCGCTTTTGTGTCCGGAGGCTTCGGCCTGGCCGCCGTCGCCTATAAGCTACGAGGAGGATTTACGACTTGGCCGGGCGCAGCAAAGGCCAGACTTTGCGCGAACAGGCGCTACGCGCCAACCGGCCGGCACCTGGCGGGCACCATCGCACGGTGGCGCAGAAGCTCCTCAATGGCCAGCGCCAGCTGCAGCAGCGGCCGCGCACTCGCCTCACCTGAGCTTGGGTACGTGCGCCCCACAACACCTCCCCCAGCCAGGGCCCGGGGACCCCCGGGAGCGTCCCCCCGCTACCTGGCGCTGCTCATCCTGGGCGAGGTCGGTCCCCTCTGAGGCTGCCCCTCATTAGGGAGCTGCACCCCCGAGCTTGACTTCTGAAGGCCCTTTGCGATAGCATTAAGCCTTTGAAACTTTGTAGTGGGTTAGAAGGGGCTAGAAAACGAAGAAAACATCTTTTAAAAAATATAAGCGATCGGCGGGGCGCGGTGGCCCACGCCTGTAATCCCAGCACTTTGGGAGGCTGAGGCGGGTGGATCACGAGGTCAGGAGTTCAAGACCAGCCTGGCCAGCATGGCGAAACCCTGTCTCTACTAAAAACACAAAAATTAGCCGGGCGTGGTGGCGGGCGCCTGTAATCCCAGCTACTCGGGAGGCTGAGGCAGAGAATTGTTTGAACCCGGGAGGCGGAGGTTGCAGTGAGCCAAGATCAGACCACTGCACTCCAGCCTGTTGGACAGACTGAGATAACGTCTAAACAAACAAATATATATATGTATTTATATATATGCGATCGAGCCCGGGAGGTTGAGATTACAGTGAGCCGAGATTATATAAGCAATCAAGCACGGGAGGTTGAGGTTACAGTGAGCCGAAATTGTGCCATTGCACTCCAGTCTGTGTGACAGAGGGAGACTCTGTCTCTAAAAAATTATGTGTAAGTGAGAGCTTTTCTTCCAGCGCTCATGCTCAGATTGAAGAAAGTAATTGGGCCAGGAGCCGTGGCTCAGGCCCGTAATGCCAGCACTTTGGGGGGCCGAGGCCGGCGGATCGCTTGAGCTCAGGAGTTCCAGACTAGCTTGGGCAACATGGTGAAACCCTGTCTCTACAAAAATACAAAAAATTAGCTGGGCATGGTGGCACGCGCTTGTAGTCCCTGCTGCTTGCGGAGCTGAGGCGGGAGGATCGCTTGAGCCTTGATCCTCGCTGCAGCCTCCACCTCCTGGGCACAGGCAATCCATTTCAGCCTCCCAAAGTGCTGGGATTACAAGAACGAGCCATCGTGCCTGGCCTTACACTATATTTTAATGCTTTTTTTGAAAATGGAAACTTTTACGGGCAATTCACTTCTTCAAACTAATGATAAGGAAATGATGCTGTTCTGTCCTGTTATGTGTTTTGTTTGCGTGTATGTGTGTGTTTTTTTTCTTTTTTGAGGCAGGATCTTGCTCTATTGCCCTGGCTGGAGTGAGGTGGCACAATCATGGCTCACTGCAGCCTTGACCTTCGGGCTCAAGGAATCCTTCCCCGTCAGCCTCCCCAGTAGCTAGTACTACAGGTGCCTGCTACCACACTTGGCTAATTCTTTTTTTGACATGGAGTATCACTCTGTCTCCCAGGCTGGAGTGCAGTGGTGCAATCTTGGCTCACTGCAGGCTGGTCTCAAACTCCTAACTTCAGGTGATCCACCCACCTTGGGATCCCAATGTGCTGGGATTACAAGTGTGACCCACTGTGCCCAGTGATTTTGCTCATTTTAGATACTAGAACTTTTTAATTTAATTTTTTTTTTTTTTCCTGAGATGGAGTCTTGCTTTGTCGCCAGGCTGGAGTGCAGTGGCATGATCTTGGCTCACTGCAACCTCTGCCTCCTGGCTTCAAGCGATTCTTCTGCCTCAGCCTCCCGAGTAGCTGGGACTACAGGTGCGCACCACCACACCAGGAGTTCAAGGCTGCAGTGAGCCATGATCGTGCCACTGCACTCCAGCCTGGGCAACAGAGCGAGACCCTGACTCCACAAGTAAATAAGTCAACATCATATGATCTATACCAGGGTACAGGCAGGTGCTATTATCCCCACTTTCCATCCTCAACTCTGAGTTGAGTCATACATCAACCTCTAGTAAAAAGTGGCATGCTCTCAGTCAAAGGGGCAAGCCCAAACCACGTGGAAAGGATCTTATCTCTCTTGAGAGCTAATGTAAAAAGAATTCCTCCTAGATATAAGCATTGTGACATCAGTTACTTAGGCTAAACATGCCTATTATGCTAAGTGAATTATTAACAATAAATACTTTAACTCTGTGCCATGTTAATTATCATAATATGATTTACGATTTGTTTTAACCTTAGGTTATGTGTACCTTGAAGCCATTTATATTTTGGTATACTTTTAATGGTTACTATACACTAGACTATGTGTATTGGACTAGACATGGAGAGTCAAAAAAGAGTATGTGATCAGAGTAGAAATCATGCCCTAGCTTCCTTCGTGTCTACCTCCTACCTCAAGTAGAAGCAGTAGAAAAAGTAATTACCTAAGATTTTTTGGATTCTGGTTTGTGGAGAAGCACCCTTATATTTAGGCTGATGGGTGGCTAAATTAGAAAGTATTTTTTGTGATTTAGAATTTTATACGGAGATGTTCATTGTGATTAATTATTCTTTGTATTAGCAGATTTTTGCTTTTTATAGCTGCATGATTTCTTGTTTATTATTCATTCATTGTTGTCTATTAATAAAAACTTTATTTCACTGAAACAGCGATATATAATCCAAGTTGGGTTTTTTAATAATGACTGACTTTTTTCTTTGGGAATACATTACTGTTAAAAATGTAGATTATTAGATACATTATTTTTAATGAATATAAGTGGTATAATTAGAAGGCTGAAAAGAATCCTTGGAAACATGAGTTTAATTTCATAGCTAAGAAACTGAGGACAAGATACTTATTCTTTGTAGCATATTTTCTGAAGTCATTTCATTGTCTCACCAAGAAGTACTTGCATAAAGCCTGTTTGATTCTAGCATCTGTTGAATATTTAAGGTTGAGTAAAGTGGGTGAGTTTAACAGATATTTTCCCTTATTTCTTTTAGGCAAATGTGCATTGGGAAAGTCGACATTAATCAACTCATTATTCCTCATAGATTTGTATTCTGTAGAGTATCCAGATCCTTCTCACAGAATTAAAAAGACTGTACAGGTATGGATATTAGTATTGTTAATTGATGATAAGCTGGAACAATATTAATACACACAAAGCACATGTTGTAACTTTTATTATGCTTCCTTAGAGGTAAGATGCAAACTTGCCCTTAGCCAGTGTAAGATGGTAAATATGACTTCATCAAATTAAAAAAAAAAAGGAGAAGAAGTACAGTTAATCAGAAGAATTATCTTGACTAGAACTTTCCAAATTTGTCCTAAGGACTCTCCTAGAGATGACACTGTGACATAGTAACCAATTCCCCTGGAGTTGTGCTATCTAGTATGATAGTCATTTGCCATATGTATAAATCAGTTAAAATTAATTAAATTAAAAATGCAATTTCTCATTTGCTCCAGATACATTTCAAGTGCTCAACAGCCACATGTGGCAAGTGGCTGCCATTTTGTGCAGCACATATATGAAGATTTTCATCATTGCAGAAAATTGCGTTGGACGATGTAGAGAAAACATGATTTATAGAAAAGCTATTGTTATTTAAATACAGTGTTCTATATTAGTCAGTGGGATAATACCATATCATAGTTAAATGGCAATAGCAATTCTGTAAGACTCCCAAGGTATATATGATCTAATTTACTGCTTCTCAGTCTTTGCTATGCATTCCAATCCTGGGTATCCTGTTAAATTTAGTTCTTCTAGTAGGTCTGAGATGGGCTGTATTTCTACATTTCTAACAAGATCCCAGGTGATACTGATGCTGCTGGATGGTAGATCACACTTTGTAGAGCAAGGGCATAGACTCTAGATGTGCACTTCTTATTAAATGGTACAGCAGCCTGTAGCCACTTCTCATCTTAGCAAAGGTCACCTAACTTCAAGTAACATGACTTGGGTTCATATACGAAGTTTGCCACTTATTTGTATAAAGTTGTTTAACTTCTTTAAACCCATTTACTTTTCTATAAAATGGAGATAATACCTATCATAAAATTGTTTTTAAGACATACTCTAAAATAATGTAGCTAGATAGAATTCTCAGTATTGTAAGAAATTTAAAACTGTTTGCTTTAATTTTATCCATTTGTATAAATTCTATCTCAATCCTAATTTAAACCTGATATTTAGACCTTCAGTTTTTCCATAAGTCCTAAGTGAAGAAAACAACTATGAAATTTTAGTCTGAAGTAATTATCTTAGTATTTTATAAATAATATTTTTATTTTTGTTTGAATTCACATTGTTTTTGAGGTATTTTTCTGTCAACTATTAAAACTCCTAAGTTCATCATGAAGTTTTTATATTATTTAAAGTAATCTCTCATTTGAAATTTAAACCTGAATATAATTGTTTTCATATTATGAAGTGTGTTATTAATACACTTAGTGCAAATAATATGCTAATAATTTAGCTGTGTTTCAACAATAAATAGTTTATTTTCTTTCATTTGGAACGTTTTGAAGTAATGAATAAAGATTTATTCAACATAATTTATATTTTTGAATCTTTATATAGAATAACTGGACATATCTTCCACTGGTAAATTCATTTTGCCTATTTGAAAATATCGATTATTTTCCGTTAACAGTCATCAGTTAATTCATATGTAGAATTGCAACTTGTTTCTTTATTTGCATTCTATAGCTGGCAGCCTGTTATCGATTACATTGATAGTAAATTTGAGGACTACCTAAATGCAGAATCATGCACGAACAGATATCAGATGCCTGATAACAGGGTGCAGTGTTGTTTATCCTTCATTGCTTCTTCAGGACATCGGTCAGTACCTTGATACTTCTGATTCCTTTTGGTTGTTGTTGCTTACTGTTACCTGTATGTGCATATTTTAGTAATCTTTAAGTTTGTGAAGTACATACAGCTATACCCATTATGAAGTACCAAATTTCATGTAGAAATGTCTTAGTTGAAAAGACTTTTTAAGTCCTGTATAAGCTAAGTGATTTTACTCCTTAGTTCTTTATTCATAAGGATTTTCCCTGCTTCGTGGAAATAAAATAGTGTTGCCACCATGGTTTGAGGTCTCAATGTGGCAAATTTAGCTTTCATGTTGACCACTCTGCTACTAATTGAACGACCAAATGAAGAGAAGTAGCCATACCAGTTAGACATACTCAGAATCAAAGATGCTATTTATTATAAGTCTTGTAAGAGATGGTTATCAAAAGCACTTGCATGCCAGTGTTTTCTTGTGCCATTTCTTTCTACAATAAATCTATTTGGCTTCTGTTTCACCTTAGCTGTCATAGACATGTTGTTTAGGTATCATATTGTCATTACTAACTTTTTGTTTATTAGGGCTAAGACCTAAGAATCTAGACATTAATCTGATGTGATTGTTCTGTTATAGTTAGCCTGTACTCCCTTTTTTTGTTCTTTGTACTTCCCCTTTATTTTGAGTACATATATGTGTCATTGACAACTGCAGATTTTTCCAGTTATTCTTCCTCAGTCTTTTCCTTTGGGTAAGTAACTCAGCATACATAATTCAGCCACCTGGTAATTGTAACTCCACCATCTCTACTGAAAGAACTGTAGTAGCATCAGGCTAAACAGCATTAAGTTATCTAACACTCACATTACAGTAGTAGTGTAAACCAATTCCTTCAAGTATACCTTTCTCTTCTATTTTTGGCTTCTTGCTCTCTTTTTTTTTTTTTTTTTTGTAGATGGGTCAATGCCCATTATCACTCTAGATGGATAAGGGAGCCTTAATTATATACTTACATGTTTGCACTGTCAGATTGGAGTGGGTAAAAATGTTTCTTCTTTTATGTTTAATACTCTTTTTTTATTTATTCTTTTTGCTGTGCCCTAGACCATTACATAACTGAAGACTCCCACCTTCAGGCAGGATTGCGTAGTACAGGTTTGTAACTACTTCACATTGCCTTTTGTTGAGGTAATTTCAGTTTTTATTATTATTATTATACTTTAAGTTCTAGGGTACATGTGCACAACGTGCAGGTTTGTTACATATGTATACCTGTGCCGTGTTGGTTTGCTGCACCCATTAACTCGTCATTTACATTAGGTATTTCTCCTAATGCTATCCCTCCCCCATCCCTGCACCCCATGACAGGCCCTGATGTGTGATGTTCCCCCACCCTCTGTCGAAGTGTTCTCATTGTTCAGTTCCCACCTATGAGTGAGAACATGCGGTGTTTGGTTTTCTGTCCTTGTGATAGTTTGCTCAGAATGATGGTTTCCAGCTTCATCATGTCCCTACAGGGGACATCAGCTCATCCTTTTTTATGGCTGCATAGTATTCCATGGTGTATATGTGCCACATTTTCTTAATCCAGTCTATCATTTAATTGGGTTCTCAGTTTACATATTTAAATCACTAAACTGACTCTTTGACTTAAAAGGCTCAAAAAAAGTAATCTCAAAAATACAGCACACTGTATAACCTTTTATGAGTATTTATGTAGCTTCTTGAATTTATATTTTTAAATCTTTCTCATTTAACTTGTCAGGGCCTTTTCCTGAAAGCCAGCTGAGTGAAATCTTAACCTGCAGTTAAGTCAATAAAATTTGTCAGCTTATAACCAATTTTATTATTTTAGATCTGGACTCTCTCCAAGTTTAGTAATTCTCATGAAATCACATTCCTCCCATCCCTTTGGGGAAAATTTTATTTCTTAAAATTGCATGGGAAATGAGAGCTTTTTTAAAAGAAAAAAATTTTTATATTCAAATGATATCTAGTGGCTTTGCACCATTTCTTATTTGTCACAAGGGGTAAGATGTTTAAAAGTGCTTTATCTTATATATAAAATGTACCTTTGAATAATTTCTCAGTTTTAACTATTTTTAGGAAAGGAGCAAAGTTTTGCCCATTGGTACATGATATTGTGGATTAAGTGAAAGAATATGAGGCCGGGCACGGTGGCTCACGCCTGTAATCCCAGCACTTTGGGAGGCTGAGGCGGGCGGATCACCTAAGGTCGAGAGTTCGAGACCAGACTGACCAACATGGAGAAACCCCGTGTCTACTAAAAATACAAAATTAGCTGGCCGTGGTGGCCCATGTCTGTAATCCGAGCTACTAGGGAGGCTGAGTCAGGACAATCGCTTGAACCTGGGAGGCGGAGGTTGCGGTGACCCGAGATCACACCATCGCACTCCAGCCTGGGCAACAAGAGTGAAACTCCTCCTCCTCAAAAAAAAAGAATATGACACAGAATTTTATGTATAGAGTTCCAGATACCCTGCTCACTACAGACTGAAATTCCATGCCGTCTAATACATTAATCAGAGCCTTTCCATCTTGTCTGGGTAGTCCCTAGGTTCCCTTTTTAGAGGGATTTGTTTTTAGAGTAATTATAAATTGGTCCAACCATGTACTTTCAGTGCCTCCTACCTCCCTCTACAAAGTATGAACTGCATGCATGGCTAATTTATGATTTCAGTTATTCCTTCATGTGCATTGTTCCCTATTTTGTAACTATTATTAAAGTAAAAAACTGACTTGGAACATGAATTTTAAAATAGTATTTTATCCTTCAAGTATTAATTACCACTTTTAGAAAAATTGGTATCATCCAGTGAGTTTTATACAGGATTTTTTTCCCTTAGAAATACATACATACATACATACATACATACATACAAAAAAAATTATCATTTACCCTGTAGTTGTTTATTATGCTGTAGACTTTGAGGTTAAATAGTCTTTTCTCTCTAGTGTGGGTTTATCTTCTAGAAATGATAAAGGATTTTCTATTGCTTAAAAACAAGATTTAAAAACTAAATTTGTTGATGAAAAGACCAGCCAATATAAAACTAAATGGAAAGAAGAAAAAAACTCAACCAGAATGTAATATACATGTGAACTAAATGTTTTTTGTTGCTGACGTTTTGTAGGCTTCTGAAATTTAATGAGACTTTTACAAGGTTTACCTTTTCTCCCTAAAGTTTAATTTTTAAACTGACTTCAATGTTTTTTGACCTTTTGGTTATATTTAAGAAGTTGACTTCTCTAATTTCCTTATCATGTTTATTTTTAAATATCTTTCTCTTTAAAAGTTGGGATATTATAATAAGTATTCAGCAAGTATTGATTTGCGTTTAAATATAAAATCTTGTTATTTGGATTTTAATACTTTATATTAAATGCCTTTAAGATTTATTAAAATTTTAGATTAACTGAACTCTACTTTTTTGTCACTGGATTAATAAGCAGGCTTGTATCTGACATAATAGCTTAATAAGGCAGTGGCAATTTAAATTAGTCATGAGTATAAATTGAAAAACCATAATTTAGAAATCTGAGATTGAATAATTCATGGCATTTCTACTTAGTGTTTTATATAATGATTAATAAAAAGAAGCAAAACTTAATTTTTTTTTCAAAGATGGATAGGTTCAGGCCAGATGCAGTGGCTTACACCTGTAATCCCAGCACTTTGGGGACCAAGGCAGGAGGATTGCTTGAGGCCTCAGACTAGGCAACATAGTGACATCCTGTCTCTACAAAAAATAAAAAAATTAGTTGGGGCTGGGCGCAGTGGCTCACACCTGTAATCCTAGGACTTTGGAAGGCTGAGGCAGGGAGATCACCTGAGGTCAGGAGTTCAAGACCAGCCTGGCCAACATGGTGAAACCTTGTCTCTACTAAAAATACAAAAATTAGCGGGGCATGGTGGCAGATGCCTGTAATCCCAGCTACTTGGGAGGCTGAGGCAGGAGAATCACTTGAACTCGGGAGGCAGAGGTTACCGTGAGCCAAGATTGTGCCACTGCACTCCAGACTGGGCAATAAGAGTGAAACTAAAAAAAAAAAAAAAAAAAAATAGTTGGGCATGGAGGCACACTCCTGTAGTCCTAGCTACTTAGGAGTCGAAAGTGGAAGAATTGGAGGCTATGGTGAGCTTTGACTGCACCACTGCACTCCAGCCTGGGTGACAGAGCAAGACCCTGTCAAAAAAGTAAATAGAAATGGATAGGTTCGTTTAGTTAACACTACTGAGGCGAGAACACAGTTTACAGATTAATATAAACAGTGTTATTCCATCCACCACTCTTTTTCATTGTGCTCCCTATTCTCTGAATGCCAGTGTCAAATTTCAAGGGATTTAAGACAAGGAGAATTAGAATAGGCAACTATCTTAATTCTCCATGTTTGCTTTCTCCCCCTCACTGTCTCTTTCTGCCTGTCAGCCTTACTACCACAGTGAAGTACATACAGTAATCTTTGTTAGTAAAAAGACTGGACTATCTTATTAGTCTTAGGACTCTGATCCCCCCAATTTTAATATATAAGTTTCTCTTTCTTCATTTTAAAATGTCAGTCAATTCAATTATTAGTATTAGTCAATACAGTTAATAACAGAATGAGACCTTTATTTCATTTTTCTCATGTTTTTATAAAAATTAAGGAATACCACTTTAGAATGGTAGTCCTTTTCAGAATATTTCCAGTGTCTTCATTCATTCTTGTGAAACATAAAATTTTAGTCCACAGTGTATTCTCGATTTGAGGACTTTGGTTCTCATTCAGAATTGCTAAAGGACATAAGGAAAATCGCAGCAGCTTACTTTTTTCTCACCTTCACGAGTGTTAGATACCGTGCTAGGTCCTGAGGATACAGATGAATGAGACAAGGCCCTCGCTGCAAAGAGTATTTCAGTGAGAAGATGGGAGAAACAAATACAGATGCTCCTCGACTTGGGACAGAGTTACATTAACCCATCGTAAGTTGAAGATACGTTTGATACACTTTGCCTACTAAACATGATAGCGTAGCCTACGGTTGGACAAATCATCTAACATAAAGCCTATTTTGTGATAATGTTTTGAATATCTCATGTAATTTATTGAATACTATACCGAAAGTAAAATACAGAATGGTTGTATGGTTTCTATTCAATGCGTATTGCTTGCACACTATCAAAAATTTGAAAAATTGTTAAGTGCAATCATAGTTAGTGAGGAAGCATCTGTATGCAGGCAGGCAGTTACTGTACAGCACATTAAGCATTGTGACCACATAGAAATATGCCTAGTCTTAGGTTGGAGAAGGATTCCCAGTGGAAATTGGATCATAAACCAGTGTCCTGAGGATGAATAGGAATTAGCCAGGCCAAGGAGAAGCAGGATGATAATGGAGGGTGTTCCAGCCAAGGTGGTAGCCTATGGCCAGATGTCAAAGTATGGTGCTTTCAAGGAATTGTAAGAAGTTCAAAAAGGTTGGCACATTGGAAGTAGGAGGCAAAGGAAAGACTAGGAATGCTAAGAGATGAGGTCAGCTGGAGAATCTATGTCTTCACAAGCCTCGTAAGCCATACTAGTTAGTTAAGGCATCTGGTCTTTAATAAGATTTTTGGTCAGGGCATAACTTAATAAGATTGGGATTTAGAAAGACCACTCTGACTTCAGTATGGATGGTTTGTATTACAGTTATTCATTCCAAAGGTCTTGGTGGCCTAGACTAAAGTAATGGAAATGGAGATATACATACATATATATATACATCTATACACATACTATATATATGGGAAGAGGATTAGAGGAGGGGAGGAATCCTAGGTTTCACACTTGAGTAATTGGGTAGACTGTAGTGCCATTCACTGAGATAGTAAGCATAGAAGAGAGAAAATGAGGTTCAGATGAGCTTTAGATTTTAAGGAGCCCATGGAACACCCAGGTAGCATATCTACTGGGTAAACACAAATCTGGAACGTAACAGTGAGATATGGGCTGTGTATGAAGATTTGAGAGTCAGTTGACCAATTGAAGATAATTGAAATCTAATTGGGGATATGAAGAATCTTGTTCTCCCAAACTGATCAATTCAGTCATATTAAATACTGTGTATTTCAGACTTACACCATTGGATATTGAGTTTATGAAGCGTTTGCATGAAAAAGTGAATATCATCCCACTTATTGCCAAAGCAGACACACTCACACCAGAGGAATGCCAACAGTTTAAAAAACAGGTGAGCAGGATGTGTCAACTCAGGTTTCTTATACCATTCTCATAATTTGCAGTTTTTATTATTTTTAGTATAATGTGTTGCAATCCATTCCTCTTACTGCTTTACTGTATTGTCATTTATGCTGTATTAAAAATAACTCTTGAATCTTCTGCCTTAGTTTTCCCCTCAAAGCTCTTACTCATTGTCATAGTATCCTTATTCTTTGTCAGTTTTTAAATATGGTTATTTTAAGTGTTTTTTTTTTCTTTTTTTGAGATAGAGTCTCGCTCTGTTGCCCGGGTTGGAGTGCAGTGGTGTGATCTCGGCTCACTGCAAGCTCTGCCTGCCGGGTTCACACCATTCTCCTGCCTCAGCCTCCCAAGTAGCTGGGACTTACAGGCACCTGCCACCACGCCCGGCTAATTTTTTGTATTTTTAGTAGAGACGGGGTTTCACCGTGTTAGCCAAGATGGTCTCGATCTCCTGACCTCATGATCCACCTGCCTTGGCCTCCCAAAGTGCTGGGATTACAAGCCTGAGCCACTGCGCCCGGCCTTAAGTGTTCTTTAATAACACCCCCACACAGACAATTTCTCCCCATACTTTTTAGAATTATTTTCTTAAAATGAATTCCCAGGAAGTGGATTATTCTTTCAAAGGCTGTGATTATTTTTATGGGTCTTTATCTCCCCCACTCCCCATTTTGTCATGGTGTTTCCCCACTAAAACAAATTCATCTTATAAAGCGTACATCTGTTTCACTGTGACTTTGCCAGCATTGTTTGTTATTTTTATTTTGAAAACCTTTTGGGAATGAAGTGGTACCTAATCATTTCTTTATCTTTTCCTTTTGTTTTCCAGAAAGGCTGAACATTTTAAAAACAAAGTTTTCTTTTCCCCTTTTTGTAAACACCTGTTCAAATCCTTTGTCTGTTTGACCAGTAGTACTTGGTATTGCCCATATTTATTGATATGGGTTCTTTTTATTCTGGGTATTTAGTTCTCTCTCATTTTCACTGTATTTTTTATATTTTTTCTTTTGCTGCTTATATCCTATGTTTGTTTTCAGTGCACTTTATAGGATATTTATAGTTTAAGTTATTGTTCAAACCCATGACCCTAAAATTAAGAGTCTCATGCTGTATGACTGAGCAAGCTGGAAGATCGCTAAACTGTTTCTCTAGACTCATGTCTAGTTGTCTCAGTAATATTGAGTTATACAGTCACACATATTTCTAATTTAATTGTGTTTGGTTCATTATATATTACATTTTATGAAATGCAGGGTCAATTCTGGAACCTTTCTCTCTCCCAGTAGTCTTTATTTTTGGCCAGTAGTATATTGTTTAAACCACAGCAACTTTGTATAATATTTAAAAATAGATTGTAATTATCTCTATTGTCCATATAGTACTGTTGTAACAAAATATTTTGTTTTTCACCTTTTTCAATATGAATTTCAGAATACCTTGAAACCTGTTATTAAAAGCCTGTTAAAATTTGCTTTGAAGTTATGCTAAATTCATATAAATTTTCAGAATGTTTGAGTACGTTTTTACTGTATCTAGCATTTTTCTGTTTTACACTTACCCATTTCCATTTTTAGTTTGTAATGTGCTAAGTTTCAAATACTATCATGTAATACATTTCTCTTCATTTATTATGTATTTCAATTTGGATTTGTACTGATAAAATAAAAAAGATGAATATGAAGTGACCTCTTCTTTCAAATTGGTCACATTCTGGTGGTTGTACTCAGGTCATTTAATATACAACCTCTGACTAAAACCACTGGTTTTAGAGCCAGCTACTATTATTCGTTTTTCTCATCATGTATTTTCACCTCATTTATTCTGTTTTATTTTTTTTAATATATATACGTAGGTACATACCCTAATTGTAAAATATATGTGGTTCTATTTTTTTTCAGTGACAATTTTATTTCTGTTTGCTTCTATCTAGTATAGTAACCATGTAACACAATTTGTTCAGGGTCCTTTTATAGCTACTGGGAACCTTTGCCATGAAAATTGCACCAAAATATAAGTATAGGCAGGGAAGCTAGTTTTAGGTATATTCGCCATTGGTTTGTTATGGGCCCAAGAAAGGATAGGTAGTTGGAAATTATTTGGATGTCTATATTCTGTTTAGAATTTGGAGTGATTTTGGACATGATAATTTAATTTGAACTAGATCCTTCCTGATGTTATTATTAAGTTGTCTCCTTTAGTTTTCTGCATTCTCCTTATTAATTCTTGATTTCTAGGGTGTGTTTTCTCCCTGTGTCCTTCCCTAATCTTGTAACTGTTGCTCCTCAGTTTGTGTGTATCACATGTACATGCAAGGATTTTTCTGATGAATGTGCAGGGAGCAGTGGTGTGCTTAGTTTTACTTTACTTCTGCCAGATTCTACTAAAAATTTTAGGTGAGTTTAGCCCTGTTTGTTCAACTAAATAAGACACTTGGGGATTTATATCTAAGGGAAAAATCTCAGTCATTGTAAATAAATGACCTAAAGTCATTATCATGGAAATCAATCACAGAAATCCCTTTCTGGAGTTTTACATCTTTTTTGGAACTCTTTTGGTATGGTAGCTATATGACTTTAATACTTCTGAAGTAATTGGATTTGGTGTTTATATATCAACTTTACAGTTTAAAAAAAAAAGACCAGCATAGTACTTTGATTTTAGATCATAATTTTGCATCATTAAAAAACAGTAAAGGATCTGGAAACAAGGGGCCATATAGGAATCTAAGAAGCATGTAATAAGCATAAGACTAATGTACTAATTATTAATGTACTAATTATGTATGGTGCTCCTTGGCTGCTTCTTCCATTTTACATAATGAAAGAAATCCAAGAACATAAAATTAAAATATATGAATTTCCAGAAACAGATGATGAAGAAGAAAATAAAATTGTTAAAAAGATAAAGGTAGGTTCATCTCTGTACATACACTAAAGTAATCTGAGACCTTAAAAACATACTACAACGTCCACAGGAAAGATCAAAAGTATCAGTGTTTTAAGTAGTTGGCTTACAAAATGCCTAGGGAGATTTAATGTTGAATTCAACTTTATAGTTAACTTTGAAGATTAGCTAGTATATATAATAAGGAATTGTATAAACTACTGAGGTGAATAACACAATCCTTATTTCAAATTGTTTTTAATTAACTGGCTTTCATATTATTTAATTTTTTCCCTCCTAAAAAGTAAGTGATGAGAAAGGAATGGAGAGAATTCCTTCTGTTATGTTTTAATTGCCAGACAAAAATGTATTTCTTTTGTCTTTATAAAAGCCAACCAAAATTACAGCTAGATGGGAGGAATAAGTTCTAGCATTCTGTAACATTGTAGGGTGGCTGTAGTTAACAGTAATTTAGTCTCTATTTTCTTTTTTTTTTTTTTTTTTTTGAGACGGAGTCTTGCTTGCTCTGTCACCCAGGCTGGAGTGCAGTGGCGCAATCTCGGCTCACTGCAAGCTCCGCCTCCTGGGTTTCCGCCATTCTCCTGCCTCAGCCTCTCCGAGTAGCTGGGACTACTGGCGCCCGCCACCACGCCCGGCTAATTTTTTTTTTTTTTGTATTTTTAGTAGAGACGGGGTTTCACTGTGGTCTCGATCTCCTGACCTCGTGATCCGCCCGCCTCGGCCTCCCAAAGTGCTGGGATTACAAGCGTGAGCCACCGCGCCCGGCCTAGTCTCTATTTTCAAATAGCTAGAAGAGAGGATTATGAATGTTCCCAATACTGAAAAATAAGTGTGAGTTGATAAATGTGCGAATTACTCTAATTTGATCATTACATATTTGTATACAGGTATCAGAATACCATACTGTACCCCACAAATATGTCCAATTATGTTTCAATTAAAAACAATAAAAGCAAACCAAAAATTTACATCAAAATAATTTTCTGTAGTTTAATTTATCATGGTTTTCTAAGTACTTTGGCCCTAAAAATGATATACTGAATAATGGCATTATGTAGGCAAATACCTTGGAATAATGAAATGCTTATACCTCGCCAGTGAAGAATTTCTGCAGTTGTATGAAATGGCTGGTTATATATTTCTGGGAGCCACAGAATTGTGAAGTGCTATGCATGGATGCATACAAATCCAGTCACCTGGATTTGAAGTTCATGGTTAGAGCTTAGCAAATATACTATTCCCTGCTTTAGGTACTGTTATAGTTGGTTCATGATTAAGTAGGCAGGCTAGTCATTAGCCTCCTTTTTTTTTAATCCCCAAATGCTTTTCTATACATATGTGTATATATACACATATATATACACACACACACACACACACATATATATATATATATATATATTTTTTTTTTTTTTTTTCTTTTGGAGACAGAGTCTTGCTCTGTCGCCCAGGCTGGAGTGAAGTGGCACATCTCGGCTCACTGTAAGCTCTGCCTCCCAGGTTCACGCCAGTCTCCTGCCTCAGCCTCCTGAGTAGCTGGGACTACAGGCGCCCGCCGCCACGCCCGGCCAATTTTTTGTATGTTTAGTAGAAACGGGAATGATCTCGATCTCCTGACTTCGTGATCCACCCACCTCGGCCTCCCAAAGTGCTGGGATTACAGGCGTGAGCCACCGCGCCCAGCCAATGCTAATATATTTTTACCTTTTTCCTCCCAAGTATGGGACAAGTTTCTGTAGTGATTTTTAGTAAATAATTTGCCCAGTGTATTCTTGAATATTCTTAGCTTTAAGGAGGAAATTTGGCAGGGTGCAGTGGCACATGCCTGTAATCCCAGCACTTTGAGAGGAAAAGGCGGGCGGATCACGAGGTCAAGAGATCGAGACCATCCTGGCTAACACGGCGAAACCCCGTCTCTACTAAAAATACAAAAAATTAGCCGGGCGTGGCGGCGTGCACCTGTAGTCCCAGCTGCTGGGGAGGCTGAGGCAGGAGAATGGCATGGCGTGAACCTGGGAGGCGGAGCTTGCAGTGAGCTGAGATCACGCCACTGCACTCCAGCCTGGGCAACAGAGCAAGACTCCGTCTCAAAAAAAAGAAAATTTAATTTTATTTATTGTTTACCTTTTCGGTAATATCATGTGATGTCATTTTACTAAATATTTGTTAAGTGGCCTATAAAAACTAATGCAGAAACTATCAAAAGTTTCTATCAAATTTTTTTTTTGGCTAATCTGTTGATTAATGTAACTTTTTTTATTCTTGAATTTGTGGGGACTACAGAGGTGTATTTGAACAAGAATACTTTGTTTTATAGTACTGTTTACCTCTTGCTGTGGTGGGTAGTAACACTATCATTGAAGTTAATGGCAAAAGGGTCAGAGGAAGGCAGTATCCTTGGAGTGTTGCTGAAGGTAAGGTTTTCTTCAGTGAATGACTTTCTATAGGATCTCAAAACTGTAATTAAAAATTTGTATTTATAGTAGGAAGTATGGTATGCATGCTGTATTGATATAGCCTAGATTTCAAGGACTGTATTGATTTCAGGTTCTTATAGTCTCATTTTCCTCTTAAGTATATTCATATTTTTCAAACTTGTATCCTACTAAGTCTGGTAAGTATGTGTTAAGTCCTAAAGTTGTAGTATAGGTTGAACATTTTTTTTTTTTTTTGAGATGGAGTCTCGCTCTGTCACCCAGGCTGGAGTGTAGTGGCATGATCTCAGCTCACTGCAACCTCTGCCTCCCGAGTTCAAATGATACTTCTGCCTTAGCCTCCCGGGTACCTGGGACTATAGGCGCGCACCACCACACCTGGCTAATTTTGGTATTTTTAGTATAGACAGGGTTTCACCATATTGACCAGGCTGGTCTCAAACTCCTGACCTTACGATCTGCCTGCCTCAGCCTCCCAAAGTGCTGGGATTACAGGCGTGAGCCACCGCACCCCTCCTAGGTTGAACATTCTTAAAGAGAAAATTCAAAATGTGAATTGCTCCGAAATCTAAAACGTTTTGAGCACTGACATGCCGCTCAAAGGAAACGCTCACTGGAGCATTTTGAATTTTGGATTTTTGGATTAAGGATGCTCAACCAGTAAGTGTAACACGGATATTCCAGAATTCCAAAAAATTCAAAACACTTCTGGTCCCAAGCATTTCAAATAAGAGATACCCAACTTGCCCGACCCAGGTTGGCATCCCTGCCTCATCATTACATCTATTTCTGTTTTCTTATTTGAAAACATACCTAAAATTCAGGGGTTCTTTACCTGGGGCCCAAAGTTTGCTCCCAGGGAATCTAATGAACCTCCTGGAATCAAACATTTTGGAGAGAAGGCCAGTCACTTTTAACGGAATGTCAGATGGGTCATGGACCCTCAAGAATTATTTTAAAAATGTATAAGCCCAGTTAAAACATTCACAGTCTCCTTTCCTCAGTGCAAAAGTCGCCCTTTTTGACATCGCATATTTAGAGTAAAAAAATTTCATTAGTAAGAGATCCTCTTTACTAGTTTTGTAAGGAGTTTTTTGTTTCTTAACTTGCTGTCCTGAATTATTAAGCGTTAAGTAAGGAGTTTTAAATACCAATAAAATCTTAGTTATAACACCAAACCTCAGAAGTCCTTCCTCTTGGCAATAGGTTTATTGTATTTGTTTAATCTGATATTTAATCTTCTGCATTACAGTAAGCCGAAACCAAAATTGAGACATGATTGTTTTATGTTTGTTGCTATTATCTTTGAACTTTGTTTTTTTTTTTTTTTTTTTTTTTAAGAGACAAGGTCTTGCTATGTTGCCCAACTGGCCTCAAACTCCTGAGCTCAAAGTGATCTTCCCACGTCATGCTCCTCCCTTATCACGTCACTATAGGCACACACCACTGCCCCTGGTTTATTTTGAACAGTTCTTTAATTTTTAGGATATTGTTTCAAGTTACTGTCCTTATTGGCAATTTTCCCACCAGTGACCCCTGTACCTTTTTCCCAGCTCCCTCTGCCATGCCCAGGCAACTTTCAGTTGCTGAGCTGAGGCTTTAGAACTTACATACTGCTTAAAAATAGGCAACGGATAAATTGATTTCCATCTCTCTTTTGTTGTTTACCCCTCTACTCTCAAGTAATATTCGTATTTGTGATACATTCTTTAAAAATAAAAGTAAAGAAACTTAAAGTTCTTGGCTCCCTTTTTCATTTTGGTTACCTTAAGGTTTTCTCTAAAGTGATTCTCCCTTCACTTACACCACTGAATTTTTTAAATGTATGATAGAATAAATATATTTTTTACCAATAATGAGAAAATACATGGTTTCCCCTTACAGAATTTCAAAGTTGTTTCCAGAGAGCTCATTTGTTAGGTTTATGTATCTATTTCTGAGGATTAAACTACAATAAGGCAATAATATAGTACACTTCTCTGTCATGCCCTTACGTTGAGTAGTATGTTTGTGTTAAATGTCAAAAAAAATTGATCTAAGCTGTTTTGCATTTCCCCTCCTTGTTTTTACCCCCCAAGTTCCGGTGAAATATTTTTTGAAAAGACTGAGCTTAGTGGAAATATATGTGGTCTATTTTTTTCTTACAGTTGAAAATGGTGAACATGGTTATTTTACAATTCTAAGAAATACATTGATAAGGTAAGTGCAATCAATGATGGAAATAGCATAAGATTTTCTTTCCCTAAATAAGAGTTGGACAGATTTACTTTTTGCCTTCTGTAAATGTAGCTAATTTAAATTTATATCATCAGTCTAGCAATGAAGTAGGCGTTACATGTAGATGATTCTTTCTCCAAGGTTTTGAAGTCATGAGCAAAAGTTACAAAATAATTTGTGTGTCTAGGGATGCATAGGAAAATTAGTCTCTTTACTTTATCATTATACTTTCTATTGAGGTTTAATACTGAAATAACTATGGAAAGTGAAATAGAAGAGACTCTTAATGTAAAAAACATGTGAAAACTATATAAGGGAAGGCTAGTTTTTGAGTCAAAAGCTAGAATTTGAATGTTAAAAGTTGCACAGCCTGGTAGCTGGTGAGTAGGGCACATTTTATGTACTGGAACATAGCAAACAAAATCAATCTTCCTACCAGGTGAGAAAAAAATCCCTAAATTGTTTCTTGCACACCTGCTGAAAAAGAGACGTAAAGCCTATGGGAACAGGACATTTAGGCCATCCTGATTAGAGGACCAGGACTAGTAAAGAGGATCTCTTACTAATGAATTAGAAAAGCAGCCGCAGAGAGGAAATCGTGAAGAAATAGTGTAATAGGACTAGAGATGTTAGTAGGTAAGGAACAGAAAGGGCATCAAAATAATCCTCAGTGTTTTCATGTTGAGACACACTCCTTCCTCTCCCTACCTCACTCCTCATTTCCCACTTCTCTCTCTTGCTTCTCTACATCTTTACCACATACTCTCTTTATCCTTTAGCTTTAGATGTCTGTCTTAAGTTGATACCTATTCATTTTCATACCTCTACCCACTTTCCCAAAACATAAGAATCTCTTTAGCTGTGTAAAGAAAGGTAGTAACATAAATCTGGATAATAATTGGAAATTGTGGAACAAGAAGAAGGTTATTCTCACAAGTGATTAGTGAGGGGGAAATTTTAAGAGTGTCAAACTGCTACCTTAAGAAATACAGTAGAGATGAGAGTGAATTTTGAAATTAAAGAAAGTGGCATGTAATTGATCTTTATTTTCAAAGGAGCAGGTGTTTTCGGTAGGAACTACCTGATAGGATTGATTCAGCAGTTGGGGTTACCAGGCCTCACTTAGTAGAGAAGAGCAAATGCTTGAGAAGGTCATCCTCTGGGTTCTGGGTTTTGAGAATACAACTTCAGGCTCTATTATGAACTATTCTCTTCCTCTTCCATTCTTAAGGTGGAACTTCAAAAGAATAACTATTAATAATATAATCTGCTATGACAGTATATAAGTAGAGAATGTTTAATAAATCCTAATTGCCATTGCATTCCTCTTGTTTTTAAATCTTCTGTGGTACTTGCCCAGTGCTTGACACGGTGGTTTTCTATAACTTGTGTATTTTAAAAGTATACAATCAATAGTTGCCTACATACCTAAAACGCCGTAGAGGGGAAATCTAGTTACTGAGCCAGAGGCTACTTTATTGAGGAGGAGTCTCGCTCTGTTTCCCAGGCTGGAGTGCAGTGGCATGATTTTGGCTCACTGCAACCTCCACCTCCCAGGTTCAAGCAATTCTCTTGCCTCAGCCTCCCGAGTTGCTGGGATTACAGGCGTGCACCACCACACCTGGCTAATTTTTGTATTTTTAGTAGAGATGAGATTTCACCATGTTGGCCAGGCTGGTCTCAAACTCCTGACCTCAAGTGAGCCACCTGCCTTGGCCTCCCACAGTACTGGGATTACAGGCGTGAGCTACCATGCCCACCCGGCCCAGAGGCTACTTTGAATATTCAAAAGTTCACAGCCTGGCAGCTAGTGAGGGGCCTCCCTAGTGTAAGCATTCCAGAGCAAACTGACCATGCCTGCAGGAAGAATTAATACAGCAGACCAGCAAGACTTTTATGCCTAAAAATTCTAAAGTTATATATTATTAAAAAGACGTATATTTAATTTAGCTCATGTCTTTATGACAAAGGCATCTAGTGGATATTTAATAAATATTTGGAAGGAAATACAATACCAGTATTGCAGATAGATGTCTGTAAATCCCAAGTAATTGAAATTTTGCAGGTCAAAGGAATAGTGTTTTCTTCTAAGAAAGAGGCAAGTTCAAAGAAGTTTTTGCTAATTAAGAGACTTACTCCAGGTAAACCAAGGAAGACAATGGAAAGGAGGAAAACTATACAGATATTTTTGGTGAGTGGAAATGGGTGTTTCAGAAATCAAATAGGGAAAGAAAGCAAGAGGAGAAGAGGGGTACAGTATCAGCGATGGGAAATGGAAGAGACAAATTCCTGAAACTGTGGGGAAAGTGTATTGCTAATTACCAAATTATTTTGAGAATGGAGGAGTGGGTTGAATCATAAAAGGATAAAGCATATTTAACTAAATGGAAATCAAGACATTTATAACCTGGAAAAATCAGAATTATGTAGTCATATAGAAGTGAAAGTGATTTTAGTGAAAGGGAAAATCATTATCTAAAATGTTAGATGACACTAACAAAAATAGCTTAACAGTTGTAAATTCACCTTACTTTTACACATTCATGCAAACATTTCACGTAAGTATTCTTCCTTAGAACCTTTAATGATTTTTCAGTGATGCATGTAATATATAATAATTAAAATTAGGCCAGGCACAGTGGCTCACACCCGTAATCCCAGCACTTTGGGAGGCCAAGATGGGAGAATTGCTTCAGCTCAGGAGTTCAAGACTGGCCTGAGCAACATGGCGAAACCTCGTCTCTACTAAAAATACAAAAAATAGTTGGGCGTGGTGATGCATGCCTGTAGTCTCAGCTACTCAGGAGGCTGAGGCAGGAAGATGGTTTGAGCATGAAAGGCAGAGGTTGTAGTGAGCTGAGATTGTACCACCACACTCCATCCAGCCTGGGCGACAAAGCGAGACCCTGTATCAAAAAAAAAAAGAAAAAATATCGGGGGAACCCACCCCCAATATTTCAACATAGGTTTTTTCTGTTTTCCATAAGTGTCAGCCAGCTGAGAAAGAAAGAGAAAGAGTACTAAGAGAGGAATTTTACAGCTGGGCCACCAGGGGTGACATCACATATCGGTAGGACTGTGATGCCCACCCGAGCCTCAAAACCAGCAAGTTTTTATTAAGGATTTCAAAAGGGGAGGGGGTGTACGAAGAGGGTGTAGGTAGGTACAAAGATCACATGCTTCTGAGGAAACAGGACAAAGGGCAAAAGTAGAACTTCTGATAAGGGTCTGTGTTCAGCCGTGCACATATTGTCTTGATAAACATCTTAAACAACAGAAAACAGAGTTTGACAGCAGAGAACCAGTCTGACCACAAATTTAACAGGGTGGAGTTTCCCAATCCTAGTAAGCCTGAGGGCACTGCAGGAGACCAGGACATATCTCAGTCCTTATCTCAACCACATAGGACAGACATTCCCAGAACGGCTGTTTATAGACTTCCCCCCAGGAATGCATTCCTTTCCCAGAGTATTAATATCAACATTCCTTGCTAGGAAAAGAATTTAGCGATATCTTCCCTACTTGCACGTCTGTTTGTAGGCTCTCTGCAAGAAGAAAAATATGGTTCTTTTTGCCCGACCCCGCAGGCAGTCAGACCTTATGGTTGTCTTCCCTTCTTCCCTAAAAATCGCTGTTATTCTGTTCTTTTTCAAGTTGTGCTGATTTCATATTGTTCAAACACATATGTTTTACAGTCAATCTTTACAGTTAACACAGTTATCACAGTGGTCCTGAGGTGATGCACATCCTCAGCTTATGAAGATAACAGGATTAAGAGATTACAGGTGTAGTAAATTATGAAAGTATTATTTGGGAATTGATAAATGTCCATATTAAAATAAAATCTTCACAATTTATGTTTCTCTGCCACGGCTCCAGCTGGTCCTTCCGTTTGGTGTCCCTGACTTCCCACAACAAACTCCCAAGAAATCCTATGCACTCAAGATACCTTTTAGGGTTTCCAATGGTGTATGGTTTCAAAACTGCTGTTCTTTCTGTACTTACTTCCTGTTGAGTTAAAGTGTCTTTGAGAGGCAAGAGAGTATGATGTTTGTTCCTAGTCCACCAGCCTATCAGGCTGGCATGATACATACACTCTATGAGGCTGACGGGCCCTTACTTGATTCTTTTGTCCAGTGAAAATATCTATAACCAGCATCCAGGAGGGATACTGTCAGTGAAACCTGCTTAGCTGAGGACTGGCTGTGTGTGTGCCTCCAGACCAATCATATGTTTGTTTTGAGATACATTTCTCAGAGGAAGGTAATACACACATGCCATGTATTTTCTTTTTGTTTCATACTTTTTCTTCTTTAATTTCCTGGTATCCATTGGTTCTCTCCAGGCAATCGGTGGCATGTTAGCCACAGTGGACACTGCACAGGAGAGCAAGGGGTGGGGGATTAGGGTGCTGCAAGCAGAATAATAAATTTCAGACCCAACCTTATGTCTGTTGAATCAGAACTGCTGAGTATGGGGCTCAGGCTCCCGTTTTTGAATAAGCCCTCAAGTGACTCTGATGCTAAAGTTTGCAAAGCACTTCTCTAGAAGTTTCAGGAGGTCCCAGGGTCAGGCACCTGCTGAGGAGGAAGAGTTGTTCCTGGGATTCCCTGCCTATTCTCAATCAAAAACTCAAACTTAGGAAAACCAGTGAGGTTTGTATTCACCTTACGTCAGGGGTGGGGTTGGAGTGTTCCTTGTTGTGAGCAGACAATTCCTCTTCCTCCTTGGAAAAAAATCTCTATCCACTTTCTACATTTTCACGTTTGTCTCTTCCTCTACACACACCTCAGCTGCTGCTTTATTTCCACATGTCTCATGTAAGGATCTTTTTTTATGTGGTAACCTTGGCTTTTCCCACTGTTCATGCTTCCACGAGTTGGATGTAGGCAATATAGGAGCCCACTGCAAAAGTATAGGTGATACGGTCCAGAAAGAAACCTGAATTTCAGAGGCTTGCTGATGTGGAAGAAAGCCAAGATATTAGACTCGTAGAGCTTCACTCTGCTAGGTAGGTTGAAATCTGGACACCATGACTTCCATAAAAACAGGATAGTACTTCTGAAAACCATCTTAAGTTTAAAATATACTGGGACTGCCTTACCTTTCTTGTTTTTCATAAGTTGTATTCCAAGCTTGAAAAGCTAAAACAAAGGCAAAGAACACTTCCTATCTGTAACAAAGGTGCTTAAGCAGGAGGGTGGTCTCTCTTCCCGGTTCAACACTCCCTCACGAACAGTAGGGATTGGAAATAGGCGGTTTCTCTGTCGTTTCCTCGGAAGCCACCAATACCACTCGTCTGTACCAAAACTCAAGGGTACCTGTGCTCCCCAGTACCCTAGCCAGTAAAGGAGCTGTGACGCGTTCTCAATGCCGCGACTGCCTTGAGCAAAATGAGGGAGATCTTGCAGGAAAGTGCTTTCAGCTCACTTCTACCGGGAATGAGCCCTCTCGTTTATCGCGGACACCGAGGAAACTCAGCGATGGGCTTCGGGGCTGCACTCAGCCTCCTGGCCCACCCAGATCCTCTGACAGCCTCGGGCGCTTGCCCACTTCGCTTGTCCTCCACCTTTGCTGCCACTGCGGCAGGTGCACATCCCACCACGTCCCTGCTTCCCTCTCGAGCTCTTTTCGCAGGTGGTCCTCATTCTCCTCTCCGCCCGTCGTTTCTTGAGTGTCAGAACTGGAACCACAGCATCCCCAAGATGAAATCCATGCTGGGTTTTGCGACCACGGTACTGGCCCAGGTGCCAGCGAGGGTAAGGACCGGCAGCGACCCACGCTCCTGGGTCTTCATTTCTAAGAGTTGGGAATTCCACTTTCTCACCTCCTCACCTGGATCTAAATCCCCTGAGGCGGTACTGACCCTTCTGTTTTAGTATCCATCTATGTTACTCTTGATGGAAGAGTACAGTCCTTGAAGGAAGAGGGAAAAGAAATTTGAGAAGGGAGAATTAAAAAACTTTTTTAGTTTGAAATTATCTCAAGCCTACAGAAAAGTTGCAAAAATTATACAAAGAACTACCATACCCACGTTACTCAGGTTTAGCAAGTCCCAATATTTTGCCACAATGATTCTCCTCTCTCTTTACGCCTAAACACACATACAATGATTTTTCTCATGGACTTTATTATATATTTATTTATTTATTGAGACGGATCTCACCGTGTTGTCCAGGCTGGAGTGCAGTAGTGCAATCTCGGCTCACTGCAACCTCCACCTCCCCAGTTCAAGTGATTTTCTTGCCTCTGCTTCCCAAGTAGCTGGGATTAGAGGCATGCGCCACCACGCCAGGCCAGTCTTTGTATTTTTAGTAGAGACGGGGCTTCACCATATTGGCCAGGCGGGTCTGGAACTCCTAATCTCAGGTGATCCGCCCGCCTAGGTCTCCCAAAGTGCTGGGATTACAGGCGTGAGCCACCCCGGCGCTTCTGTGTTCTTTTAAATCATCCCCATCATTCTGGCACAACAAGATATCTTAGGTTCATCTTGTAGTTTCCCTGGCACAGTCCTGCTGGAGTCACTGTAGTTAACACTAGTAGCTACTTTCTATTAGTATCTCTGGTTCCTTTTAGTAGAGAATGGTATTTGAAAATCAAAATATAGAGTTATCTTGCTCATTGTTTCTGAGGTATTTCTTCCAGGCCCAGTTAGCAGACAGATCTGTAGGGAAAATGTACTTTTTTTTTTTTTTTTTTTGAGACAAGAGTCTCACTCAGTACCCCAGGCTGGAGTGCAGTGGTGGGATCTTGGCTCGCTGCAACGTCTGCCTCCGAAATTCAAGCGATTATCCTACCTCAGCCTCCCGAATAGCTGGGACTACAGGCGTGGCCACCACACCCAATAATTTTTGTATTTTTAGTAGAGGTGGGGTTTCGCCATGTTGGCCAGGGTGTTCTCGATTCCTGACCTGAAGTGATCCACACGTCTCTCAGCCTCCCAAAGTGCTGAGTTTATAAGCGTGAGCCACCGTGCCTGGCCTATACAATTACATATGTATAATTTCTTACTGATGCCTCCAATTCCCATAAACACCAACAGGACTATTCTTTACCTTCTTGCTCTTACAGTGACAGTCTGCTTATTCTCACACACTCATTTTCCCAATCCTAAAATTCTCACAAAATCTCAGAATTCCTACAGCCTTAGTTGTACAAAAAATAACCCTCATACATAGAGTTTAAGATTTGTTTCCTCTTCTTTTTGTACTTACAATTAGAACAACGAACTGCGTAAAGCATTTTCTTAAATTCTTTCAATGGGGTTATGTTATTCTTTCACAATGCAGTTTTAATTTGCCTCTATTTGTATTGAATTTTAGGGTATTTTCACACACACTTGAGTCAGTTTTATTTTTTGACTATGTGAGACTAACATGCTTCCAAGAGTCAAAAGAATACATGTGCAGGATTGTTACATGGGTATATTGCATGATGCTGGGGTTGGGGTGGGATTAATCCCATCACCCGGGTAGTGAGCATAGTATCCAATAGTTAGCTTTTCAAGGCTTTCCCCTTCCTGGCTACTCCCTAGTAGTCCCCAGTGTTTACTGTTTCCATCTTTTGTGTCCAGTTTTAATAATATATGTAAATCGCCTTGTATAACAACATTATTTTAAGTAATCCATCTTAAAATTATGTGAGTTATTTTATATTAAAAACTGATATTTCATCTTTGAAATCTGGTATGTATTTTATACTTACAACACATCTTACCTTGGACTGGGCAATTTCAAGCATTCAATAGCCAATGTGGTAATGGTAATCATATTGGACAGTGCAGATTTAAAAAGATACTTTATATATTTTTAGGTTTTCAAAACTGAGTATGTATGACATGAGGGTGTTTTGTCTTCAAAATTAAATGTTTAATTCCTCAGAAGAATGCTGTGTTAAATGAGCTCATCCTACAGATTATACGCAAAAAAAAAAGTGTTTCAATCATGTTGGTAGATAGTCTGAAGATAGATATGGATATTTAGTTATTTTAAATTCCCACCTTTTCTGTGGCAAACAAAAAAGCATACTTTCTTATTGTGAATTCCCAAGAATCTGATAGACAGCCAGGTTTCTCTGGGTGTGACATGACATAAGGATGAAGGAGTGTTTCTGCAAACTGTCCTAATATTGCTTTTACGGCATCAAAGAGTCAAGATAATCCTCCCCAGCATTTACATGCACACGCACACAGACACAGGCACACACACACACATGAATACACATCAGTTTTATGTGTAACACTTCTCTAGTCTCTCCTTCAGTGAAACCTATTACTCAGTGTTTCCTACTTTTATTCTAGAAATCCCATCAGCCAACTGAAAAGTCTGGCATACAACTTGCAATCTGCCATTTTTAAAATGGATCAATGTTATTTTATTAACATTGGCAAAGGCTCATATGTGGGCAAACCAGTATGAGAAAGAGTTAACAGTCACTAGAAATTTGGTTCCGGGAAATGGGTTTTCTTCTCATCTTACATAGTTCAAAGAACCTGGTCTCAATGTGATAAGTCCCAAGATTCGAGAACTATTTAGGAGCAAACTTGTTCGTTGCCTACAAATATCACGAATAGGTTTGTAATTCCCATATCTCAAAGTATACTTTTTAGTCTTTATCCACCTGCATGTAATGTGTCTCCTACTACTAATGCTTACAAATCCCAGGCTGAGGCCAGGTGCGGTGGCTCACGCCTGTAATCCCAGCACTTTGGGAGGCCGAGGCGGGTGGATCACGAGGTCAGGAGATCGAGACCATCCTGGCTAACACAGTGAAACCCCATCTGTACTAAAAATACAAAAAATTAGTTGGGCAAGGTGGTGGGCACCTGTAGTCCCAGCTACTCGGGAGGCTGAGGCAGGAGAATGGCATGAACCCAGGGGGCGGAGCCTGCAGTGAGCCCAGATAGCACCATTGCACTCCAGCCTGGGAGACAGCAAGACTCTGTCTCAAAAAAAAAAAAAAAAAAAAAAAAAAAAAAAAAATCCCAGGCTGGAGACGGAGTTAATTGCCTGAGTTCTCTGTGTAATATCTTCACAAGCGTGCCCCAGAGATATTTTAAATTTAGCGTGAGCCAAACTAACTCATATTCTCCATCTTTCAATCTTTCTCCCATTCCTAAAAGTTGTTAAAACCTCCCCTTTTCTGTACCTGCTTGTCTTTGGCAATAGCATGTTTGTTTTTCTGAACTACTCTTCAATCCTGTTTCTATTTATCTTTCATCTTACTCTCATAATTCAACCCTCCCCTCCACCCCCAAAGCTGTTTTTCATTTATGCCTTATGAATTCCCTCCCATCTCCTTTTCTCTCTCTCTCCTTTCTTTCCTTCCCTCCCTCCCTCTTTCTTCTTCCTTCCTTCCTTCCCTCTTTCCCTTCCTCCCTCCCTCACTCCCTTACTCCCACTTTGTCTTGCTTGCTTGCTTTTCTCACTACGTTGCCCAGGCTCGAGGGTAGTAGCACAATCATAGCTCCCTACAACCACCCACTCCCAAGCTCAAGCAATCCTCGTGCCTCAGCCTCTGGAATATCTGTGAGTACAGGCGTAAGACACCGTGCCAGCTAGGGACCCTTATGAAAAAATGCTGAGTGCAGCGCTCTCAGGTTTTGTTCTGATTATGGCTTTCCTCCACCAAATCTTACCCTTGATATTCCGATTGAGTAAACAACAAATATGAAGCATTTTAGGCAGGGAAAGGCTGAATTTCAATGGCTTTGTGTCATATCTGGAAGAAATCAAAAGAAACGAAAACCAGAACTTGATTCTTGCCAAGCATAATAGAAGGAGACCCTAAGAACTCAACGTCTTGAAGCCACAATGGAAACTTCTTGTGGTTATTATCTGACACTTTTCTAATCTTTTTTCATTTCAAGTCCTACACAGTATTCTAAAGAATCTGTATCCCCCATTAGTTCCAAATATCTCCTGCTCAGAGTAGCTCTCCATGCTCTATAGTTCTGACCAGTACTACCAGCATGCTCACAGAGAGTCTAAGGAAATGAAATTTACTTCCTGAAAATTATTACAAAGAGGCCTTTTAGGAAGGAGGTGTAGTTCAGTGGTAGAGTGGATGCTTTGCATGTGTGAGGCCTCGGGTTTGATCCCCGGCACCTCCAAGTGATGGTTTTACTCTGGCAGTTCTCTGCCTCCTCACATTTTTCTATCCTATTTCTGCACTTATAGAGAGTAAAAATGTACTCCAATGCATTGCCTTGAACTATCTCCAACCTCTATGCTGTGAGCCTCAACATCACATAAGGCGATTGCGACAGCAGAAGGAAGACAAAAAAGTAACGAGGGGGAAAGAAGAACGGGATCACAACGGGGGTCTCTCGACCCCAAACAAAAGCGTGCACAGGAGGTTTACGTTCGCTCCCTTTTTTTTTTTTTTTTTTTTGTTTTTGAGACGGAGTTTTGCTCTCGTTGCCCAGGCTAGAGTGCAGTGGCACAATCTCGGCTCACTGCAACCTCTGCTTTCCATTTTTAAGCGATTCTCCTGCCTCAGCCTGCCAAGCAGCTGGGATTACAGACGTCCACCACCACGCCCAGCTAATTTTTTTGTATTTTTAGTAGAGACGGGGTTTCACCATGTTGGTCAGGCTGATCTCGAACTGCTGAACTCGTGATCCACCCGCCTCTACCTCCCAAAGTGCTAGGATTACTTACAGGCATGAACCGCCGCGCCAGGCCCTCCATTTTGTACAATGATTAAAGAGACACAAAGACGAAGAAGGGAGAAAAATGCCCGTGGGCATCTTTTTTTCTTTTTAGTTATGTTTGTTTTCTAGGCAAAAGAGCAGAGTGAAAACATCTGTCTGCTGATTTCTCCACCAGTCTCTCCCTGTCGACCTTCACAGGGACACAAGTGCGATCCAATACTGAGACAAGGACTGCTGTGGCTCTCTAGTCGCTTGAGATGGGAGTGGCAGGACGCTGGATGGCCGAAGACTGTCAGGGAATTAGAGGCCTTCAACATGCAAGAAGCAGAAACCAATACGGATCAACATTCCCTACAGATATTCCATAAGACTGATTCATATTCATATTCCTGTATTTCCTCAGTCACTCCAATATTGCCTGGGAACTTCTGGTAACAGCAAACCGAGGCCCCATATGAAAAAAACAGGAAAAGGTTTTGTCACAATGGAAAATACATGCAGAGTAAAAGGTAAGTAGATCACAGTTGTGTTGGGCACTTCCTCTGGTCAAAAAAAGCAAACAAATGTTTCATGTTCTTTCTCGATCCATCTGATTACAACTGTTTTGAGATACATTTTTTGGAGGAAGGTTAATACACACATGCCATGTATTTTCTTTTTGTTTCATACTTTTTCTTCTTTAATTTCCTGGTATCCATTGGTTCTCTCCAGGCAAACAGTGGCATATTAGCCACAGTGGACACTGCACAGGAGAGCAAAGGGTGGGGGATTAGGGTGCTGCAAGCAGAATAATAAATTTCAGACCCAACCTTAGGTCTGCTGAATCAGAACTGCTGAGTATGTGGCTCAGGCTCCTGTGTTTAAATAAGCCCTCAAGTGACTCTGATGCTAAAGTTTGCGAGGCACTGCTCTAGTTTCAGGAGGTCCCAGGGTCAGGCACCTGCTGAGGGGGAAGAGTTGTTCTTGGGGTTCCTTGCCTATTCTCAATCAAAAACTTAAATCACCTAGGAAAGCCAGTGAGGTTTGTAGTTGCATTATGTCAGGGGTGGGGTTGGATTTACCATCTGTTTGTTTGTTTGTTTTTGTTTTGTTTTGTTTGAGAGGGAGTCTTACTCTGTCACCCAGGATGGAGTGCAGTGTTGCAATCTCGGCTCACTGCAACCTCTGTCTCCTGGGTTCGAGCGATTCTCCTGCCTCAGTCTCCTGAGTAGCTGGGGTAACAGGCGCCTGCCACCATGCCCAGCTAATACAAAAATTTTATTTTTAGTATTTGTACTAAAATACTAAAATTGTATTTTTAGTAGAGATGGGGTTTTGACATGTTGGTCAGGCTGGTCTCAAACTCCTGACCTCAAGTGATCTGCCCACCTCAGCCTCCCAAAGTGCTGGAATTACAGGCATGAGCCATCACTCCTGGAAAGGAGACCCTTCTTAACAAAATGCTAAATGAGTTTCTCTGTGTCTCTCCCAATGTCAGTTTTTGCCAACAAATCTTGTCAAATCTTGTTGAGCAAAAAAAAACACAAAGTATTTAGCCAGGGGAAACCTTACTTTTAATATCCTTGCCTCCTAGGGTAAGATATTTCTGAAGGAAATCAGAAACGCCCCAAATCAAGACTTGATTCTTATTACTCATAAGAGAAGACTGAAGCTTTAACAATTAATCTGCTTAGAACTGCAACGTAAACTGCACGCAGCTATTACCTGATTTTTATTTCCACTACTTTTCTTCCATCACAAGCCCTATGCAGAAAAAAAAGTGGTAAGTCCATCTTTTACAGTTAACACGAATAACAAATCATGAAGGATTCAAAGCTTCAGAAAATCAAAGTGCTCTCAGTGAAGAGTTAGGTGTGTAGCTTAGTGATGACCAAGTGCTGGCCAAGGGGAAACCATTTTTTATTTTCTGCTTTGTTTTAACCAAACTTTAGTCAGGCCCCTAAACTTCTTCCATTCTTCTACTATTCTCCTTGCAGGCTCCTGAACTCTGCTTGCCCAAGCCTGGGTAAGCACTAAAAAGCAGACCCTGCCGCTTATCTGCTTATTCTCTTTGGCTGACCACAAGAGAGACACTCGGTGTCAGACCCTGCTAGTCCTATCCCCCTTGCTTGCCCTATTTCCTTTAAAAGTTTTGCTAAAGTTTTGCCTAGCCCTCCCTACCTCTAAAAGAAAAGCGTAGGCCGGCATGGTGGGATCACCCCTGTAATCCCAGCACTTTAGGAATCCAAGGCGAGTGGATCACGAGGTCAGGAGTTAGAGACCAGCCTGACCAACATGGTGAAACCCCGTCTCTACTAAAAATACAAAAATTAGCCAGGCGTGGTGTTGCGTCTGTAATCCCAGCTACTCAGGAGGCTGAGTCAGGAGAATCGCTTGAACCCAGGAGGCAGAGGCTGCAGTGAGCCAAGATCGTGCCATTGCACTCCAGCCTGGGTGACAGAGCAAGACTCCATCTCAAAAAAAAAAAAAAAAAAAGGAAGAGAAAAGAAAAGCGTTTTCTGTTTTATTTTGAGATGCTTAGATTGCTGGGTGCTCTCCTATTGCAATAGTCTTTCTTTTGACATTGTCTCTTCCTATTTTAGCTTGGATTTTTCTTTATATGACAGTGATAGAGGAGCTTGTGTTTTGCATTTTTGAGGCCCTGGGTTCAACTCTGTGTACTTTTATTTTTCACTTTTCTCTGACTCACTCCTCAAATCCACTCCTCAAAGAACTATGATTCAACTCTTCCAACTTTCTTTCATTTCTTCTCTCTCCTCCATTCTCTCTTTCTTCCTCTCTTTCTCTCTCTTTTTTCTTTATTTTTATCTCATTTCTTGATCAAATAAAAAGTAAAAACAAGCCTGGGGTGGTGGTGCACGCCTGTAATCCCAGCACTTTGGGAGGCAGAGGCAGGTGGATCCACTGAGGTCAGGAGTTCGAGACTAGCCTGACCAACAAGGTGAAACCCTGTCTCTACTAAATACAAATGATTAGCTGGGCGTGGTGTCACATGCATGTAATCCCAGCTACTTGGGAGGCTGAGGCAGGAGAACTGCTTAAACTCAGGAGGCGGTGGTTGCAGTGAGCCAAGATTGCACCATTGCATTCCAACCTGGGCAACAAGAGGGGAGAAACTCCGTCTCAAAAAAAAAAAAAAAAAACTAAAGACACGACCCAATTAGTTGCCTTTAATGCTCTCCTATTTGCATTTCCTGTTTCCAGCCTCAGCATCACCCAAAGGAAATGACACAGCAGGAGAGAGAAAGAGGAAGAGAAGAACCAGCTTTACAAGATCTCTGGATCATGTTTCCATGCCAACTGTAAAATTCTTTGCCTTGCCCTAGATCCAAAAGATTTTCTTCCATGTTCTTTCCCAAAAGTTTTATACTTTTACATTTTATGTTTACATCCTTGATCCATTTTGAGTTCATTTTTGTATAAGGCATAATGTTGACATTCTTTTAATTTTTTTATTAAAAAAATTTTTTGTTGATAGCTGGGTGTGGTGGCAGGTGCCTGTAATCCTAGCTACTCGGGAGGCTGAGGCAGGAGAATCACTTGATACCGGGAGGTGGCAGAGATTGCAGTGAGCCGAAATCGCGCCATTGCACTCCAGCCTGGGCGACAAAGCAAGACTCTGTCTCAAAAACAAAAAAACAAAATTTTGAGACAGAGTCTTGTTCTCTAGTCCAGGCTGGAGTGTAGTGGTAGTATCACTGCTCACTGCAGTCTCAACATCTAGTGACCCAGTGGACCCTCCCACCTCAGCCTCCCTGATTATCTGGAACCACAGGCGCAAGCCCACTGTGACCAGCTTTTTTTTTTTTTTCTTTTTCTTTTTGGTAGAGTCAGGATCACCCTTTGTTGCTCAGTCTGATCTGCAACTCCTGGGCTCAAGCAATCCTCCCGCCTCAGTCTTCCAAAGTGTTACTGAGGCTACAGGCATGAGCCAGGGGGCCCGGACTTGCTTCCTGCCTTTCTTATACAATGATACAAGCATACAACAATGTAATACAATAGTCTTGAAGTCAAGTTGACTGTTTCTTCCCCTTATATTTTTATTCTTAATGATTATTTTAGCTGTTCTAATTCCTTTAACTTTCTACATAAATTTTAGAATAAAAATCTTGCTTGGATTTTGATAAGAATTTCATTGAATCTATATGTCAATTTGAGGAAAACTGCCATCTTTACCATGTTGAGTTTTGCAAACTCTTAACACTGTACATCTCTCCATTTATTTAGTTTTTTTTTGTATTTTTGGCTTTTTTAAACTTATTTCTTCAGCATTTTGTACATTACATCGTGTGAGTTTCTTTTTTTTTTAACGGAGTCTTGCTTTATCACCCAGGCTGGAGCGCAATGGTGCAGTTCGGCTCACTGCAGTCTTTGCTTCCCGGGTTCAAGCAATTCTCCCACCTCTGCCTCCTGAATAGTTGAGATTACAGGCATCTGCCATCATACCTGGCTAAGTTTTGTATTTCTGTAGAGATGGGGTTTCACCATGTTGACCAGGCTGGTCTTGAACTCCTGACCTCAGGTGATCCACCTGCCTCGGCCTCCCAAAGTGCTGGGATTACAGGCTGGAGGCACCACGCCCGCCTTACATTGCATTGTGTCTTTTTCAGCATTATTCAGATTTTGTTAGATTTATGACTAAGTATTTCCTTTTTGTCAGAGATTATACAGTTACTGTCTTTTTAAAATTATTCTTTTTTTCACGTTACTAAATTCTCTCCCTTAATATGGCAACATTCAGCAGCTTATGCTACTCTTTTATCCTTTGGTTGCCAGTGACAAACAATGCAGTAATAATGCCTCTGGTTTCAGTTCCTCTTGGGTGACATTTGTTAGCTGAGAGAGAGACCTGGTGCTTTAGCTGACATTTGGCAGCCCAAGAAGTGCACCAACTGCTCCAAAGTATCCCTCATGTTCTAGAAACAAGGCTTTCAGTTGACCTTTTGACCAAAAATCCGGTGCATATGCCAAAAGTTTCATTGACAGGGTATTCACACATAAAATATTTCCAACAAAGACAACTCTGTTTATTTTCTCATTAACAGCACATATTCGTGCCACAGAACTGAAGTTATTGGTGATAGTAACTAAAGTACCTCTTGCCAGATCTTCTTCACTAACAGATTCTCGCTTCTCCTTATAAATCATATTCCTAAAACTAGATGCTACAGCCCAACCTGGCAAACCAAATCTTTCATGATCTCCTCCAGAAATATCATGGGCCAGCTTGTGTGCTGTCACCTTTGGAATGCCATTTCAAGAGCCTCTTCAAAACTCTTACAGCCAGTCAATAAACTACATAAACCCAGAAAGGTACCCTCCCCAAGGCTTGTCCCAGTCATTCGTTTATAGATGTCTTTGGAATGGACTGCTAAAATACTGACTCCTGAGCCAGTGTTCACTACAAGCAGTGGGTAGGGATCATCCAGGTTAAAAGGAATCTTTTGGCATTGCTGAGGTTCTGTGGCATTAGCTAAACAATAACACTCCGCATGTCCATTGAAACCAACAGTCTATATACAGCAAGCCCTTTACAAGGCAGTCAAGTTCATCCAGTTTGTGCAGGTGGAGGTTTCCAATTGCGCGAAAATCTTTTTCAAACTTGTAGGCACCACCTCCTGCAGCACATAGCACCGTTTGCAATGTTGAGAAGTTTTTATCTCTTCCCATCTGGATAAAAGTAGGCAGGTCCTGGGTTGGAAACCTGATAAAGTGCAAGTTCCCTCTTCGACCAAAAAGTGTTAAATCTTTCAGTTCAAGGTGTACATCCCTAATGCCGGTGGATCCATATGCTACATTAGAAATCAAATATTTTCTAATACTTTTTAAACTCTCAACTTCTTGTTCTTCCTCTGCTGTGATAGCAATAGGTTCAAAGTACGAGAGTTTTACTAGAGTTCCCCCAATGTCCATGCCAAACCATGGGAGAGAGGGTTTCTTGACATCTTCGATCTTCATGGCCTCGGCCCGAGGGGCAAGGGACGGCCTCGGGTCCGGAGCACTGAAAGCAGAGGCTGCAACTCCGGAGGTGGCTGGGCCGCTAGGTGAGGCCCCGCGGGTTCCTCCCCTCAGGCTGGGCGGGGCGGCAGCGCCTGAGGGGATGCCCGGCCCACAGGGTGGTCCCCCACCCCCGCGAGGGGCGGCTGGGACGGAGCAAGCTTGGGAAGGCCGACTACCTGGTGGCTCCGGCCCCTGCCCACACACAAACACGCAGCCACTCCAAACAAAAGGCCCCTGTCCCGGGAGCCGCCACCGCCGCCCTAAAAAATGTATTTTTTAAATTATGTTTACTTGACACATAATGATTGCACATATTTGTGAGGCACAGAGAGGTGTTTTGATGCGTACAATGTATAATAATTAAATACGGGGAATTAGCAAATCCATCGCCTCATATAGTTCTCATTTCTTTGCATTGGGAATATTCCAAATTTTCTCTTCTAGCTATTAGGAAATACAGGGTATTACATTTTAAATTTCACTCTCCACATGTTCATTGCCGTTATTTGGAGATATAATTTATTTCTGTAGACTTTTATCCTGTGACCTTGCTGTATTACGTTTTTAGTTCTAAGAGGTCTCCTCCCCTCCCCCCATAGAGGTTTTTGTTTGTTTTTTTGTTTGTGTTTGGTGAGACAGGGTCTCATTCTTCGCCGAGGCTGGAGTGCAGTGGTGCCATCTCTGCTCACTGCAACCTCCGTCTCCCGGGTTTAAGTGATTCTCATGTTTCACCCTTCCAAGTAGCTGAGATTACAGGCATGCGTCACCATGGTTGGTTAATTTTTGACTTTTTAATAGAGACGGGGTTTTGCCATGTTGGCCATGGCTGGTCTGGAAATCCTGGCCTCAAATGATCCGCCCACCTCAGCCTCCAAAAGTGCTGGGATTACAGGCGTGGGCCACCGCGCCCAGCCTCCCTTATGCTTTTGATGTCCTCTGAGTCTACAGTGATCTCCTCTTTTTATTCCTGATGTTGGTAAACTGTGTCATCTCTCTGCTGAAAATTTCTATCTTGCTAGAGTTCTTCTTTTATTGATCCTTGAAAGGAACTAGATTTTTGTTTGTTTTTCTATTTTTTGTGTATGTGCGTGTGTTCCATTTCATTGATTTCTGCTTTTATTTTTTATTATTTCCTTTCTTCTATTTGCTTTGGGTTATTTTGCTCTTTTTCCTGCCTGGTTTCTTCAAGTAAAAGTTTAGAGGACTGATTTGGGGCTTTTTTCTTTTCTAATGTGTGCACTTAGTGCTGTATGTTTCTCTCTCAGCACTCCTTTAGGATGTCTTGGAATTTTTAATATATTGTATTTTCAGTTTTATTCAGGTTAACTTATTTTTCGATGTCTTCTAAGGCTTTCTCTTTGTCTTATGAACTGTTTAGTAGTGTGTTGTTCATTTTCCAAGCGTTTGGATATTTTTCTGTCGTCTTTTGTGACCGACTTTTAGTTTGATTTCATTGTGGTCAGGGATCATACCATATTGGTTAATTCTTTTAAATTTGTTGAGGTTTGTTTTATGGCCCAGGATATGTTTTACCTTGACCTATAATCTGTGTGGATTTGACATGTGTGTTCTGCTCTTCTTGTGTGGACTGTTTTATAAATGTTAACTGAATTCTGGTGGCTGAAGATGATTTTGAGTTTGAGTTTTCAACATTCTTTTTTTTTTTTTTTTTTTTTTTTTTTGAGATGGAGTCCCACTCTGTTGCCCAGGCTGGAATGCAGTGCTGTGATCTTGGCTCACTGCAAGCTCTGCCTCCTGGTTTCATGCCATTCTCTTGCCTCAGCCTCCTGAGTAGCTGGGACTATAGGCACCCAGCACCATGCCTGGCTAATTTTTTTTGTATTTTTTTAGTAGAGACTGGGTTTCACCATGTTAGCCAGGTTGATCTTGGTCTCCTGACCTCATGATTCCCCTGCCCCAGACTCCCAAAGTGCTGGGATTACAGGCGTGAGCCACCACACCCGGACTAATTTTTCAACATTCTTGCTGATTTTCTGTTTAGTTGTTCTATCAATCATTATGAGAGAAGTTTTGAAGTCTCCAAAGTAATTGTGGATTTGTCTATTTTTTTTAAAGTTAACTGTTTTTTTCTCTTTACATATGTTGCAGCTCTGCTGTTTGGTGGATACATATTTAGGATTGTTATGCCTTCTATTTCTTTCCCTGTCTCTGTCTCTTCTTTCTTTTTCTTCTTTATTTATGCAAGAAAGAACAAATTTCCTATTACTTTCCCTACCAAGGCAGTCTCTCATCACTTCCTGACTCTGAGAATTAAATTCTGTTTCCTTCAGATGTCCTTAGTTGATTGACTCACAAACAGGGAGTGTAACCAGGAAAATAGAATAAAACACCTGTTAGATTTGAATACATACTGAGAAATTTGTATCTTTGTCCCCGCCTGGAAACATTTAAAATGGAATGGGAACCACCTGAGAAGCACATATTGTCCACATCTTGGGATCATTTCCGAACATGTTGCCTCTTCAACCAAACAATCAGCAACAGTGGAATATGCCGAGACCAGCTCAGTCAGGGAGACCCTAACCCAGGGGCAATACAGGAATTAAAGACACACACAGAAATATAGAGGTGTGAAGTGGGAAATCAGGGGTCTCACAGCCTTCAGAGCTGAGAGCCCTGAACAGAGATTTACCTACATATTTATTAACAGCAAACCAGTCATTAGCATTGTTTCTATAGATATTAAATTAACTAAAAGTATACCTTATGGGCAATGAAGGGATGGGCTGAATTAAAGGAATAGGTTGGGCTAGTTAACTGCAGCAGGAGCATGTCCTTAAGGTACAGATAGCTCATGCTATTGTTTGTGGCTTAAGAATGCCTTTAAGCGATTTTCCACCCTGGGTGGGCCAGGTGTTCCTTGCCCTCATTCCCGTAAACCTACAACCCTCCAGCTTGGGCATTAGGGCCATTATGAACATGTTACAGTGCTGCAGAGGTTTGGTTTATGGCCAGTTTTGGGGCCAGTTTATGGCCAGATTTTGGGGGGCTTGCTCCCAACAGGAATATACACACACACACACATATATATATACACCCACACACACACATACACATATATATAAGTATATATATATATACATACTTTGAGATATATATATCTCAAAGATTATTTCTATAAACTATTTGATAATGATTTTCAGACATTATATCTTTTTAATCCCTACATTCATCATTGTGTATTTCTTAAAACAAGATCAATTCCTTAACACAGAACAATATCAAATTCAGTAAACTTAACGTTGATAAAATAGTATTATCTAATATACAATCTTTAAAAATTTAACTAATTGTATCAATACAATCTTTTATAGAAATTTCTCTCTCAAGCTAGGAGCCATTTCACAGACACATATGAATCTAATTGTCTTGACTCTTTAGTCTCCTTTAATTTAGAACAGTTGCTCAATCGTGTCTTTCACAACATTGATGTTTTTGAAGAGTATATGCCAGTGGTTTTATGGAATGTTTCTTAATTTGTGCTACTTATGATAAGATTAAGGTTATGGAAACTGGGAGAAATGTCACAAAAATCATGTTATCCTCTATCACACCAAGAGGCATGTGATGTCAGTTTTCCCCATTATTAGTGAAGTTAGCTTTGATCATTTGGTTAAGTTTGTAGCTGCTATTTCTTCCCTGCAAAAGTATCATCTTCCCCATTGTAATCAATAAGTAAGCTCTAGGGAAATACTCTGAGACTATATAAATATCCTGATCCTCATGAAAATTTTACCTATACTTTTAGTATTGACTTATAAATTATGTCTGCACTTATCAGCATTCTGATGGTGTCCAGATTTTCTAATTTTCTAATGGGGATTTTCAAATTTTATCCTTCCTTCCACATTTATTAGCTGGCATACCACTGTAAGGAAAATCTTCCCATCTTCCATATTTATTTATTTAAGTTCCCAAGATTGATAATCATTTATTGTCATCATTAATGCTCAAAGTGTGTCAGATTTGGTCAATGAGATTCCCTTCAAGCCCACTTCTGTGTTCTTTTTAATCATCCCCATCATTCTGGCACAGCAAGATATCTTAGGTTTACCTTGTAGTTTCCCTGGCCCAGTCCTGGAGTCAGTGTAGTTGACACTAGTAGCTACTTTCTATTAGTATCTCTGGTGCCTTTTAGTAGGGAATGGTATTTGAAAATCAAAATATTATTATCTTTGTTCATTGTTTCTGAGGTATTTCTTCTAGACCTAGTTAGCAGACAGATCTGCAGGAAAATTTTACTTTTTTTTTTGTTTTTTGAGAAAAGGCTAAGTTGCCCAGGCCGGCGTTCAATGGTGGGATCTTGGCTCACTGCAATGTCCGCCTCCCAAGTTCAAGTGATTCTCCTGCCTCAGGCTTCCGAGTAGCTGGGACTACAGGCACACACCACCACATCTGGCTAATTTTTGTATTTTTAGTAGAGACGGGGTTTCACCATGTTGGCCAGGCTGTTCTCGAACTCCTGACCTCAAGGGAGCTGCCCGTCTCAGCCTCCCAAAGTGTTGGGATTACAAGCGTGAGCCACCGTGCCCAGCCTGTAAAATTACATATGTATAATTTCATACTGATGCCTCCAATTCCCATCAACACCAACAGGACTATTCTTTACCTTCTTTCTCTTACAGTGACAGTCTGGTTCCAACAACACACCTGCTCACACACACTCATTTTCCCAATCCTGAAATTCACACAAAATCTCAGAATTCTTACAGCCCTAGCTCTACAAAAATAACCCTGATACAGAGTTCAAGATTTGTTTGCAATTCTTTTTAATCTTACAATTAGAACAACAAACTGTATAAACCATTTTCATAGATCAGTTCGTTACTTTTCAGTTGGATTATGTTATTGTTTCACAATGCAATTTTAGTTTGCCTCTATTTGTATTCAATTTTAGGGTATTTTCACACACACTTGAGTCAGGTTTATTTTTTGACTATATGAGACACCAACATGCTTCCAAGAGTCAAAAGATTACAGAAAATTGTGATCAGAAAATTTGCAAGAGAATGTCGTATACCAGGACACATTCAAATGATAGAATGGAAGTATGCTCCAGGAAGTCTAACATGATGGAGAGCCCACCTTGGGGTGAGTTGATCTTGGGCTGACGACAAATCAGGAACAGTGCCTTTATTTTTACCACTAAGCTACATTTTGTTGTTGTTCTTGTTGTTTTTGAGACGGAGTCTCACTCTGTCACCCAGGCTGGAGTGCACTGGCATGATCTCGGCTCACTGCAACCTCCGCCTCCTGGGTTTAAGCAATTCTGTACTTCAGCCTCCCGAGTAGCTGGGATTACAGGCGCCTGCCACCACGCCTGGCTAATTTTCATATTTTCTGTAGAGACAGGGTTTCACCATCTTGTCCAGGCTCGTCTTGAACTCCTGACCTTGTGATCCACCCGCCTCAGCCTCCTAAAGTTCTGATTACAGGCATAAACCACCATGCCAGGCTAAGCTACCTTTCTTTTGGTATAACCGTGCCTAAAAGAGGAAGCGCTTCATGTAGGGAATTAACCGCAGAATTGGAAACATCATGATTATCCTGACACAGAGGGCAGGCTCAGATATTGGCGGTCACCAAAGGGTTTTCTGAAGGATCTAGGTTGCCGAGGGGGTAGAACTCATTGGTAGAGCATGCATGAGGCCCTGGGCTCAATCCCCAGTACCTCCAGGTTTTGTTTTCTTCCCCAGGACGCCAGGAAGAAGCGGTCCATGATATTCCCCAACTTTGGAATTTTCTGTCAAGGTGAATTGTGCTGGCCTCTGCATTTCTCTCTCATACACAGAGGTGACTCATGTTTACTCACTTGAGGTTATTTGCTGCTTAGGATTATCCACCTATTCTTTCTAAGCAGTCCCATCAATCACTAACATGGAACACGCATGGGGCAAACAAGTAGTATTCCTGGCCATCCAGCCTATTTCTAGCTGTAAATGAAGTCATCAGAAACCATAGAACTGTGTGGCCCAAGTCTGATTTCAGATCAGAAGCTAAAAGGCTTAAGTCCTTTTCTGTTTCCTTTTCTAACTCCCCCTAACCAGGTTGCAGAAGCCCTACAAGCTTTCACTAAAAGATTACACTGCCAGGGGTTGACTATTTGATGTGCTGGTGGTCACTTTTTCCATTGGAGATCCGCAAACTCTGAAACTTAAACGATTTAACTACAAACACACAGCAAATGATGAAAAGATAGCAGTCACCTCAGCTGAAATTTGGTGGAAGTAAAAAGTACTTCTTTGGGTCCTCTGAGGAAGCTTCTGGTGTGAGATGCAAACACTCTGAACTCCAGGGGTCAAGGTCAGTCAGTATTGGAGAAAGTTCATTTTGTTGTTTTAAATAAATAAAAGTAATGAACGCTTATTCTTCCAATCCCAAAGGATCCTTTTGTACCTCACTGTACTTACTCTCCAGGATTGACCTCCTTCTAAGCTAGGGAACAACCCATACCTCCAGATTAGAGCTCTTTGTGGTATCACTGTGATAAGCAGAAATCCACAGGGAAATACTCTGCAAGCATGTTAATACTATCTTGTTAAAAGAAAGTCTGCTTTTATTTTCAGCTCTATTTCATGCCAGCAAAGGAAAAAAAAAAGTTACTCAACACTCAGAAGGCAGAAAAGCGACCTCTCTCTCTCCATCTGCAGAAGCCAAGCAAGCGTGTGGGCCTCCGTATGCATCCTTTCTTTTACTCACTTTCTAAATGCTGTAATGGCTACCATCTATCAGGTGGTCACAAACCATCTCTAAAGTCAATCTGAGGTCAACCCACTCGACTTGTGAGGGATCCACCTATACTGCCTCTGCACCTGTAATATGAGTAAGGAGACGACGGTGGCTGCACACGTAGTTAACACCGATTGTACTGTGACTCCGCCTTTCCGAAGCAGCTCTCAGGCTCTTTAGAGACCTTTAGAGCCAAGCTGGACGTGAGGCATAAAGGAGCTCTTTGCAAACGCCAGGGGGAATTTCTTCAGGGTTAACTTAACTTTCAATTGGCTTCATTCTAAGAGAAATATGTGGAGCAAACGGGAACTTTTTTTTCTCATCTTTTGCATTTCAAGCAAAAACTAATAAAATTAGATGTTTCCACCGTCATGCTCAGTCTCAAAGCTGCCAGCAGATCCCACTTCTAACTTTTAACACAGGCACTCAGGAAATCGGGAAATCCCTGCAGCTCCCTCAGAAGCTACAGTATCAGCAGTTCCTGAAGTGCAAAGCAAAACCCAACATCACGTACTCCTCCAAAGAGCTCAGCCTGTCTGTTGAGCGACGGAAATAGCGGCGAGGTGCTCTGGAAGCCATGACAGCCTGGCCGAAATGAACCAGGTCCCCTCCTGGTCGAGCCTACCTCCCTAGGGACAAGAAACGTACCTCTCTTCCCTCATACCCACAGGAAGCAACGGAGGGATGTGGCGCTTAGACTCACTCTACCATCCAGTCCATAGAAGTCCTGATAATCTTCAGGATGCAACAGAGCGAGACTCCGTCTCAAAAACAAAACAAAACAAAACAACCCTAAGGAAGAGAGAGAATGTACTGGAGGATAGGAAGTATCTAGGAGAACCTTCTTTTTTTTTCTTGTATTTAAGTTTAAGCCTTCATTTATATAAAATAAAACGCATGAAACCTATTCAACTTATGGCTTATTATATATATAACCAAAACTCAGACCAAGATACTGAATTTTTCAGCAACCAACAGCTGCCTTTTGCCCATTTCAATTATCCTAACTCTGACCTCCACCTCCACAGATTATTTTTCTTATGTTTTAAATGGATCATATCAAATGATGGTAGTCTATTTGGGGCTGCTACAAAATCACTCAAGACTGGTATATTGTAACGAACAAAAACTTGTTTCCTTCCTTCCTTCCTTTCTTTCTTCCTTCCTTCCTTCTTCTCTCTCTCTTTTTCTCTCTCTCTCTCTCTTTCTCTCTCTCTCTCTTTCTTTCTTTCTTTCCTTCTTCTTGACAGACTTTCACTCTTGTTGCCCAGGCTGGAGTACAGTGGCGTGATCTTGGCTCACTGCAACCTCTGCCTCCTGGGTTCAAGCAATTCTCCTGTCTCAGCCTCCTGGGTAGCTGAGATTACAAGCGAGTGCCACCATGCCTGGCTAATTTTTCTGTATTTTTGGTAGAGATGGGGTTTCACCATGTTTGCCAGGCTGGTCTTGAACTCCTGACCTCAGGTGATCCATCCATCATGGCCTCCCAAAATACTGTGATTACAGGAGAGGGCCATGGCACCTGGCCCAGAAACTTATTTTCTTACAGTTCTGGAGGCTGAGAAGTCCAAAATCAAGGCACAGGCTCTGGTGTCTGGGAATGGCCTTTTTGTTGTGTCCTCACATGGCAGAAAACTGAGGGCAATAGAGAGATGAACTTCCTTTGTCAAGTCTTATTATAAGGGTACCTAATATTATTCATGAGGAAGGAACCCTCATGGCTTAATCTTCTTAAAGGCCCTATCTCTTACTAAATCATGATGTAGCCTAGATAAATTCTTAAATACGCCAATGACATTGGTACTATTTATTAGTTTTACTATATTTACCAACAAGGAAGCTGAGACTTAGAATGAAGTGACCTGCCCAAGTTCACAGGATGAACTTGGGGGGCAGTATTATGAGTTGAATTGTGTCCCACCAAAATTTATATGTGGAAGTCCTAACCCTTGGTACTTCAGAATATGACTCTTTGGAAATAGGGTCATTGCAGATGTAACGTTAATATGGGTTACAGTGTAGTAGGAAAGGCTCTTACTCTAAGAGGACTGGTGTCCTTATAAAAAGAGGAAAATTCAGAGACACGTGTGCGGGGAGAATGCCCTGTGAACCTGAAAGCAGAGTTTCTACAAGCCAAGGAATGCCAAGCATTGCAGCAAACTGCCAGAGGCTATAAGAAAAGGATGACATATTCTCTCGTGGCCCTCTGATGACAGAAGAAGCCTACTGTCAACGTCTTCATCCTGGACTCCTGGACTCCAGAATTGTGAGAGAATTTCTGCTGCTTATGCCACTCAGTTGGTGGCATTTTGTTGTGACAGCCCCAGAAAACTAATATGGGCAGCCAAGACTCACAGCACAAGCTGAATTGGCATCAGGACACTCACTACTTCTCTCACAAGTGACTGATTGCTGCTGATACCTGGACCACCCTGCTCCGTTCAATCCCTACTCTAACAGAAATTTAGCTCAGTACCTATGGTGGTCTAATCACTGGTTGAAAACCTCTGTTGGATTAATGATGGTATTCTTCCAGGGGAAGTATATAAATTTCTTGCTTATGAAAAATAAAGATAATTTTTAGATTAAACATTTATTGAGAATGTATATTTTAATGATAAATTGTTTATGTTCGCATTTTAAGTAGTGTTTTCCCTTAATATTTTATCAAGGAAGTTTTTTTGATATTTCATAAAAAAAAATTTATTTACCCCAAATAAAATCCTAAGCAAGACAGTGAAGGAAACCTTCTCTGAAATACTGAGTAAAATCAGTTGACTACAAAATAGAACGCCTGTCTTACTTAAGCAGAGATTGAGCATTTAGGGTAATTACAGATAGCAATCTTCCAATTCATGTATGGTTACCTACTGCTAAATTGCAAAAAGTAAGCTTGGCATGGCTCAATTGAAAATGAATAATATTATCATATTGAAATTCAAAACCTATTAAAAGTTTCTAAAGATTCTGAGCTTGACTGTTAGAAATGGTAATGGTGGGGGATTTGGGTCATAATTTTCCATGGTATGACTTTAGTAAGGAAGTTCTCAGAAGCAGTTTCCAGGTGACAGTTAAGTCTAATTCTCTTAGATTTATAGCACCAGAACCATTAACAACTACGACAGACTGTAGGTACTCGACTAACAGTCAGGAACTTAATAATTCTTCCTCAAGTAAGTAACCTGAATAGACATCTCAAATGTTTTGCCATCAAAACCATTTGGAGCCTGTTATGATTAATGGGCCACATTTCTTGCCAAATGTTGATTTAGAGCAATTCTCAATATAGTTCTTTCTGGATGAATTGAAAACATAACCTACCAATGGCAATGCTGTAATCCTTTCTTCAACCTTTAGAAAATAGTTTATGGGATGACAATTGAAAGTTTATGCTGCAGACTGCTAAAATAACTTACATGTTTTGGATCATTTTAAGGATTCCATTGTTAGTTACTAAAATTCTCTTTATCTCCTTTATTGCAAACTCTTCAAAAACAAGTTAAGCCTCTCAAGTTTCCATTGCCTTGTCAGTGACTTTTGGCTCTGTGGATAGAAGTCTTCAATGGACTGAGCTATTTTAGCTCAACAAAAATGCATCCTCATGTTGATAACCACACACACTTTGTAATTTTAGTCTTCCTTATTCACCAAAGTGAACAGGAATACTTTCCTTAAAAATCACACAGTAATCTCAGCCAGTTTAAAATGTTGATGCTTATCCCTCTTCCCATAAATTTATCTGCTCACGACTCAAACCCACTTTAAGCTGAATACTTGCCATAGAAATTATTTTAGGTTTCCATTAGGAATGGGAACAAGTAAGTCCACAGCTCTAAATTATCCTTCTTGCAGCTCTCTGTGAAAATAATTTGGATGTAGAAATGTGGGAAAGGCAGGCGCGGTGACTCACATCTGTAATCCCAGCACTTTGGGAGGCCATAGCAAGTAGATCACTTGAGGTCAGGAGTTCAAGACCAGCCTGGCCAACATGGTGAAATCCCATCTCTACTAAAAATACAAAAAAAAATTACCCAGATATTGTGGCGTGTGCCTGTAATCCCAGCTACTCAGGAGGCTGAGGCAGGGGAATTGCTTGAACCTGCGGGGCAGAGGTTGCAGTGAGCCAAGATTGCACCACTGCACTCCAGCCTGGGCAACAGAGCAAGATTCTATCTCAAAAAAAAAAAAAAGAATAAAAAAGAAATGTGGAAAAAGGCTTATGTCAGCACTTACATCTGCTAAGGTAACAGCCCATGCTGACAACTTAGAGGAATTCCTTTAAAAATATAATGGGGTGAGGCAAGAAGGAAAGGACTGGGAAGTCCTTTAACTCACAGAGCTGAAGGTAAAAATGGTTCTGGACCATGTTTGGCTTCCTCCTCTACCTCAAAGATGTGCCAAAGACAACAACAGCAGCACAGCCATGCCAAAGATCTCACAGTGTCACTCTGGAGGGAAAGCCATGCTAATGAGTAATGGAGTCATTACTACAGCTGTCTCATAAGAGGGAATGGTTGAGTCATTCAAGGAACACAGGCCTTCTCCTGGGTAGCTTCTGGCTGCCTTGTCACATATGACAAGGACACTTGCATAACTGCAGCTTCCTAGGCTGCAAATGACTATGGCTCCTGCCACTCCCAACAGTTCCTGAATGTGTTAGTAGGCCCAGGTCTGCTATAGGGAAACATTGGTTTAGTATCATTTAAAATGTTCCTAGAAGGTTAGAGCAGAGATTCTCTAACTCTGAGATAACCCATTTTATCTCCCATAAAGTACATAACACAGGTCTTTCTACATATGCGTGATAATATGAGAAACAGCACCAAGCATTTGGGAGGCACTACAGTCCTAATGAAGAGGACTTAGTTGATGAATAAAAGGAATTTATTTCTAAGAAACAGTTATTGCCAGAAAAAAAGAAAATCAATATAATTATTACTTCTATAATACAAAAACAGGTAACCATAAAGATTGAAAAACTTAAGGTGTAAATATCATTTACAATTTAAATTTTTCATTTTTTTTTTTTTTTTGAGACAGGGTCTTATCTTGGCTCACTGCAACCTCCGCCTCCAGGTTCAAGTGATTCTCCTGCCTCAGCCTCCTTAGTAGCTGGGATTACAGGCACCCGCCATCATGCCTGGTTAATTTTTGTATTTTTAGTAGAGATGGGAGTTTCACCATGTTGGCCAGGCTGGTCTTGAACTCCTGACCTCAAGTGATCCACCCACCTTGGCTTCCCAAAGTGCTGGGATTGCAGGTTTGAGTCACCGTGCCTGGCCCCAGTTTAAATATTTATAATGGAGACAATAAACAACACTTTGAATACTGCTGAAATCTAAAGTGGTAAAGTGAAAGATGAAATTAAGTGATCATCTCAGAAATTACAGGAAAAGGGAAAAAGGGGTGAACAGATTAAAGAAATGTTAGGAAACATGAAAATACCATAGATGGGATCTAACAGAGAGGTGAAAAAGAAACCCTAATGAAAATAACACAGGCTTGGAGAGCAGTCAATCCAGAGGTGAATTGAAGTAAGGAGATTCCAATGAGAAACACCCAATTTTTAAAAAGTAACACTGAAAAAACTTCTAATCTTTAAATGTACCTGAAGGAGATTTAGTTACTCAAAGAGTAACTAAAGATGGATAAGTGGTAGAGACATAGAGGAATATAAAGGAAAAGACCATATTGCCTCCTCTGAAATGAAAAAGTTTTACACAAAAAGATAATTATAATGTATTGGTTCACTGCAGGACACTGTACTATGTATAATATGCACAATGTTATACTAATGTAAGTGATAAATACTGACCTAACAAAAATGTGTATTTCAATTGCTTTAAGAGTCAGAGGAGAGAGGGAAAATGTATGTGTTTGTGTGTATGTTTGTGTGTGTGTGGCCGTAAAAAGCCTGATCTTTTTTTTAAAAAAAGAAATAACAGATAATAGCTAAAACCTTTTTTTATATATACTTTAAGTTCTAGGGTATATGTGCACAATGTGCAGGTTTGTTACATAGGTATACATGTGCCATGTTGGTGTGCTGCACCCATTATTAACTCATCATTTACATTAGGTATTTCTCCTAATGTTATCCCTCCCCTATCCCCCCACCCCATGATAGGCCCCAGCGTGTGATGTTCCCTGCCCTGTGTCCAAGTGTTCTCATTGTTCAATTCCCATCTGTAAGTGAGAATATGCGGTGTTTGGTTTTCTGTCCTTGTGATAGTTTGCTGAGAATGATGGTTTCCGGCTTCATCCATGTCCCTACAAAGGACATGAATTCATCCTTTTTTATGGCTGCATAGTATTACATGGTGTATATATGCCAGGTTTCCTTAATCCAGTTTGTCATTGATGGACATTTGGGTTGGTTCCAAGTCTTTGCTATTGTGAATAGCACCGCAATAAACACACGTGTGCATGTGTCTTTATAGTAGCATGATTTATAATCCTTTGGGTATATACCCAGTAATGGGATCACTGGGTCAAATGGTATTTCTAGTTCTAGATCCTTGAGGAATCGCCACACTGTCTTCCACAATGGTTGAACTAGTTTAAACTCCCACCAACAGTGTGAAAGCGTTCCTACTTCTCCACATCCTCTCCAGCACCTGTTGTTTCCTGACATTTTAATGATGGCCATTCTAACTGGTGTGAGATGGTATCTCATTGTGATAATAGCTAAAACTGAATAATCAAGTAACAGAATTATAAGCATATTAACTGAAAGAGTTGAATAAAAGTGATTGCCTCTGAGGAGCTGGAATTAAAGACGGTGGCAGGTGTACATCTTGTGTTTTAGTTCATAACTCAAAAGATGTATGTATATATCCACGCATATGTTGGGGTTATATAGGTATATATTTAAAGCAGACTGCCAAATTTTGAGGCTATATTGGTGTATCATAAACATAAACACATTTCCTAGAAAATAAATATAGCCTTTCATTGTCATCCTTAGAAAAAAAGTTGCATGTGTCATGAGGGTAAAGAAGTAAAAGAATTCTGGATATTTTGTCCTAAACACAGGTATCATTTATTCTGGTAAAACATTAAAATGTGCATAAATGTTTTAATTTACAAGAGAAAACTAAAGCCTTTAGAAAATATATTTCTTATAGCAAAACATAGAAATAAGAGAAAAATAGAATAATATTAAAACAAAATATGGCAGAATATCAGATTATTGACATAAGAATACTGACACCAAAAATACTGGTGACAAGTATCTGTTAAACTTAGCCTCTAAAATTATATTTAAGGAAGTGGAAAATGTTGATAATTATTTTTAAATTTCTCCTCATTATTTTTCTAATTGAATTATTTGTAATATTATAGATGTTCAATGACACTTTCTACAATATCTAGTAGGTTATGTGGAAAAGCTAATTCTATAACCACAACCAATTAGTGATACAAATATAAAATTTAATTGTTAAAAAACTCTATATTCCATAATAATAATAAAGTAGTTCAGTTTGATGACCATAGAGGTTGTTACCACTTAATAAAATGAGTCATTATCTTATACTTCAATACGTTTAAATAGTTGGAGAGATAACGTTTGGTGTGAATATTCTAAATAATCTTACATTTCCAAATTCTCTAGATTTTAGTTGCAGACAGAATCATGTGATGGGTTTAACATAGCTTATTTCACCAATTTTTCTTCTTCTGATATTTTCAACGTGCAAGAATTTACAGTAAATCTGTCACTTGTAGACTACAATGAACACTCATCCAATCTCCATTATTGGTAAAAGATTTGACATGTGTTTGAGTATCTTTATCTAGAAGAATATGTTTCTGATGGTGACAGCCCTGCCTTTCTCTGATATTTTCACTTATAGAAAAGAAAATACTTTGAAAATTTTAGCCTTTATTTAAACTTTTTAATTGATGCCTTCTCATTAACATAATGGAACAAGTTTATAGTTGAATTTCACATTTTCTCATTTCAAATTTGTTGTTTTCTTTTACCACTAGGTGAACATGCATTCTGGTTTGCCTGAAACAGTCTCAGTTTATACCTGTGATGATGGTACAATTTTGTGTGTGTGTGTGTGTGAGACAGGGTCTCACTTTGTCACGCAGGCTGGAGTGTAGTGGCACAATCTCAGCTCTCTGCAGTGTTGACCTCCTGGGCTCAAGGGATCCTCCCACCTCAGCCCCCCAAGTAGGTGAGATTACAGGAGTGCACCACCACAGGCAACTAATTTTTTGAATTTTTGGTAGAGATGGGATTTCACTGTGTTGCCCGGCTGGTCTCGAAATCCTGAGCTCAAGCAATCTGCCAGCTTCAGCCTCCCAGTGTGCTGGGATTACAGGCGTGAGCCATTGCACCGGCTGGTACAATTTTTAATAGTGTTTTTTGACTCTCTATGCCTTTGCAGTTTGGACAATAAATTACTTGGTCACTCTACTTTAAAAATAGACATTCTTTTAATCTCAAACAGAAACTAATAACATCATTCCTTGATACTTCTGGTAATCAAACTTCAGCTCTTGGAAGAAAGAGTTGTAACAAAAGATTTTATCCGAGAGCAAAGACCATGTATAACATACGCTGAGAATGAAGAATTGCTTTTTAATATGTGACTTGTCCCTCTATAAAACATGAGAGGTTTGAGAGGATACAGAAGGAATGTGATTGAAGTAGAAGAGTGATTGATAGCCATGGCCAGATAGTGGGGAATGTTTGCAACCTAGCAATAATAATAATCATTGTTGCTATTAAATGGTTCAGCAGCAATTTTCAGTGCATGTTGCCATGAGAGAAAAGATGGTGGAGGGTAGATGGTGGGTGGATTGGGTGGGAGAGAAGATATGGGGATCTAGCCGCTTTTTAATGTTTTTTTTTTTTTTCAATCAATTCTCCTGCGTGTTTCCTCATGAAATACTTGTAGTTATTGTTTTCTGCCTATTTTTGGTGGTTTTCAAAACTCTGAATATCACTAATGATGTATGCTGAAAATGTAAGCTCAATCTAGGGAAAATTTTAAAAGCTCCAAAGTTATTTTTGTGCCTTCTATATATGAAAGAAGTTGGTGTATCCCAGATTAGAAGGAACTAGTAACCTAGATATATAAAGATTCTGGAAGAAAGGGAAAAAGCAAAAATCAGTTATCAAGTGACTGATCAGAAGATTACAGCATGATATCGCTTGGCACTAGTTGTATTATTCTCATAGACAGTGTTTCTAAAAACAAGGTGAGGCTGAAAGTAACCTTCATCAGAAGCATGTGAAGCGCTTCTCAGAATGCAAACCGAATGAACTAATAAAACCTTGGAGAATGGGGCTCAGGAACTTCTCACAAACTCCCTCAAAGGATTATTATGTATACCAGAGTTGGAAAGCCATGCTTTTGAGCTCTGTAGAAGTAGTAGAAAATCATCGTATTGGAACACCAAGTATGAGTATAATATATAGTATACATCTTTATATAGTATATATATAGTATATCCTTATATACTATATATATACTATATATAATATATTTACTATATATACTATATTATATATTATATATAATATATAATATAGTATATATTGTATATTATATATACTATATGGTATATATTATATATTATATATTATAGTATATATTATATATACTATATAGTATATATAATATATACTATATTATATATAATATATCCTATATTGTATATTTTATAGTATATTTATATATTATATAAACTATATAGTATACTATATATTATATATATAATATATAATAGTATATATAGTATAATATATAATAGTATATATAGTATAATATATACTATATAATAGTATATATAGTATTATATATACTATATACTATAGTATATATAGCATATATTATATAGTATTCTTATAGACTATATATAGTAATATAATATATACTATGTATTATATTTAGTATATTTATATATCAATATATACTATATAATATATACCATATAGTATAATATATATTATATACACCTATACATTATATAATATATAACATACTATATATGTATATATAATATATAGTATATATACAATATACTATATACTACTATGTATGCATATGTAGTATGTATATATAATGTATACTGTATAGTATACTATATAGTATATACTATATAAAGTATACTAAAAATGGTATAGTATGTCTTTATATAGTATACTATAATGGTATACTATTTAAATTCCACTGCTGAAGATATCCACATGAAACTCTTTTACAGTCACCAATGATTACACTGGAAAATATGGGGAACTCACTGCCCTGGAAGCCACCCTTCACCAAGGGATTAATGAGAATCCATGGTTAAATGCTTCCTACATGAGTTTGATCCCCAGTGAACAGTTCTACAACACACATCGTAAGTCTCTTCAGAAGGTTCCTGTGGATGAAGCACAATTGGCATTAATGGTAGCCAACTTGATAATACATTCTTGTGTTGGCTTTCATTGTTTTTTTTGTGATTTTTTTTTCTTTTTTGAGACGGGGTCTTGCTCTGTTGCACATGCTAGAGTGCGGTGGCATGATCACAGCTCATTGCAGCCTCAAGTTCCTGGGGCTCAAGCCATCCTCTCAGTTCAGCCTCCTGAGTAGCTGGGACTGCAGGCCTGTGCCACCAGGCCCATTTAATCTTGTGTTGGTTTTCATTCTTTCCCTTTTATTTCTCCTGCTCTGCATGCTTGTTCCCAGGAATCCCATTACCTACAAAAGCTACTTGTGCCTTCATTGTTTGGGAAAACTCAGGCTAAAAAAAAATGGATATTTGAATTGTTCCCAGAAAGCAGACCCTTAGAATAGATTTCGGAGTTAAGTGACCCACCAATCAGATGTGAATAACAACTCTTCTGCTAGTGTTAAGTGAGTGCTGTGAATTCCTGGCATATTCAGCATCACAAATACTAAGATTGCAGATTCGTGGATTGTAAAATAGATATAGGTAGAAGTTGAAACATTGGGTTATGTGGTATCTCTGTCTCTTAAAACATATGAGAGTAATTATAATTAAAAAGGCTGTAGCGTTGCCTATTTTTTTCTTAACTATTTTGGAATCCTGGAGAAAAAAGAAGCCAGGAGGAACTATGTGGCAGAAAGCCCTCTCACCATCACTTTCAATAGCTCCCTTCTAGAATTTCTTCTTCCCATCTTCACAACCTCAGACTTTATTAGGTGAGAGGATCTGGATTTTAGGGAAGGAACAAATTTATCAGGGCATAGACCCTAACTAATGAATGTCTGGGTCGTCTCTCTAAGAAGAAACTTAGTGCAGAATAGTTCTGCAGGTGGTAGTGGACCAACCAAGTTCTCTCCTCTTTTTTTTTTCTTCTTTTTTTGAGATGGAGTCTTACTGTGTTGTCCAGGCTGGAGTGCAGTGGGGCAATCTTGGCTCACTGCAACCTCTGCCTCACGAGTTTAAGCTATCCTTTGCCTCAGCCTCCCAAGTAGCTGGGAGTACAGGCGCATGCCACCACTCCCAACCAATATTTGTATTTTTAGTAGAGATAAGGTTTCGCCATGTTGGCCAGGCTGGTCTCGAACTCCTGACCTCAATTCACCTGCCTCGGCCTCCCAAAGTGCTGGGATTACAGGCGTAAAATTAACAGTGGAATGTGCTGGAAATGCAATATCCTAAGATAGTATAGGACTGGCCAGAACAACCTAGGCTCTGTTCACCTTTATCCCCCAGCTACCCTAGAAACAAGATGTCTTTCACTGCATTAGCCCAGCAATCCCTATGACCCCTGGGCTATAAGTCCCTGGACAGGCTGCTTTCTGGAAGCCCTCGGACCCTTTGTAAATAAGACTCCATCCTCCCCGGGCAGCTTTCCTGAGCTGTGGGGAATCAGCTCACAAGGAATATTAGGCTTCTATTGTTCCTTGCTGCCTGCCTCTAAATAATAAATGTGCTTCATGTAATTTGTGTGTGGGGGTGTTCTCCATAAGACTCAAACAAGTTGGTAACCAGTACACCTGCTTAACACTTAGATTAAAATGCTGACCAATCATGAGGGGAAACACGAAGGAATCAGGGAAGAGGGAGATGGTTAAGTATGATGGTGTTAAGACCAGCTGCAGCAGCCAGGACTATAGCTGTTTGTACTAAGACATTGCAGAAATTATAGCAGACCTACCCTTAAAAATGAGTCTGTGATTGATTGGACTTACTGTACGGCATGAGTTGATCTCAGTGAACAAGATATAGGCTATAGCCGATAGCTTTCAGACACCATTTCAATATCTCCTTAGCTTTAGCTTTTACTCCAGCCACAGTGGACATGACCAGTTCTAGGCAGGCTTCAACCAACTTTGTGCAGGGGCAATGAGATAGGGCCTCACCATCCACCAGCACCATGCATCTCTTCCTGGGTCCCCTCCTTGGATCTTCTTTGTACCATGGTAAGGGACCTCTATAGGAACTAGCTAGGCAGTCATGTAACTGAATCGTAGAGGTTTAGAAAGTTACTATCTGGGAGCATCCCTTGAAAAAAAGAGGAAGCATGATAGATAAATGCACCCTTCTTTCATCTCCAGGCAGACAGTTTTGAGGCACATTTTAAGTCTCTTCAGTAGGTCCTTGCAGGATTAAACACTAGCGCCTTGTAGCAATAGTCACATTGTTAATACATCCCTCTAGTGGTTTTCCCTACCTTGTCTTTCATTACCCTGTTTGACATGCCTGCTTACAGGGATTACATGCCAGACTGCATTCAGGTGAATGGAGCCTAAGATGATTAGGATGACACAAAATGGGAGAAAAGAACTGAAGACACTGTGAGGATCAAGATCAATCATGCAGGCAGAAAGAGGATCTGGAATCTGCTTTCTAATTACCAGATGGGCCTAAAGATATGCTGACACACTTCAATCCAACTTCAAGAATTGTAAGACTGTGAGCATCTAATAAATTCTCAATTGCCTTTACTGTATATTGATTGTCTATAAATGTAGAAATAATATAACAACTGTGGCCTGTTTGAATTTCTTCCACGAAAAAAAAAGACTGGGGAATGACACAGAGGAAATGAGAATCACGGGGAAAACGTGATTATTCTCTGGAATTAAGAATAAATGAGTTTAATGACGGGTTGAGTCAACATGTTCCTCAATTTCTTCTGGAATTAAGAATAAATGGCCAGGCGCGGTGGCTCATGTCTGTAATCCCAGCACTTTGGGAGGCCGAGGTGGGTGGATCAAGAGGTCAAGAGATCAAGACCATCCTGGCCAACATGGTGAAACCCCGTCTCTACTAAGAACACAAAAATTAGCTGGGCTTGGTGGCGTGCACCTGTAGTCCCAGCTACTCAGGAGGCTGAGGCAGGAGAATTGCTTGAACCCAGGAGGTGGAGGTTGCAGTGAGCCGAGATCACACCACTGCACTCCAGCCTGGCACAGAGCGAGACTCCATCTCAAAGTTAAAAAAAAAAAAAAAAAAAAGAAGAAGAAATGAGTTTAATGATGGGTTAAGTCAACATGTTACCCAATTTTTTGAAAGTAGATTTTAAAATTCTCAGATTAAAATTAAATATAATTCTGTTGGCAGAAACCCTGAAAGGGATGAAACTCAAAAATAGTGGGACACTTTAAATCAACTAATATTTCTACAGTTTGAAGTACATCTCATGACATAAAATTGGAGACACGGTTAAAATCATTCTACGTACATATCAAGATTCTGCGATAGGTTCAGATGTTAAAGGACGTTTCTAGAAAATAGAGAGAGTTACTATACCAAGAGTGATGAAACAGTATGATGCAAGCTTCTAAGAATTAAAGCAAAATTGGTAAAGCCAAGAGCGAGCAAACATTTATAAACAATGTTAAAAATGAAAAAAAACAAAATTACTTAAAATATATTCTTGGAGAAAGAAAATAAGGAAGCTTATTATTAAGGGTGAAGCTTCTGTCTGGAAAATATAAGCAATACGCATAATGGTACCAAGACGAAGAAGAAATAGTAAGGCATTTAAAGCCTAAAGACAGCCACACTAACCAATAAAACAGGGAAGAAAAACTTACCAAATCACTTTTTGGAATATTTTATTTCCCAAAATTGTTTGTGTCCTTAGCTTCTTCTGGGTGACTGAAACCATCTCAATGTAAAACTATCTGATTGTGTTTGTGAAATGCAAGACTTAGAAAACTCAAACTTATGTGTGAAATAAAATATTTTACTTTCCACCATTCTGTAATTGAGGAACAGCATTTTATTTAACTCACAGAGGTAAACAGTTCTTAGAGTAGAGGCTAGGAATACAGGTATCACACATGTAGACCCACAGAAAACACACATGCAAGGATATGTCAACACAAGTTAGGATACTTTAGGTCGCAAGTAAGTACGGTTTATATATAGGAGGCTAGGAGAAGCAATTTATTGGGGGAAGACTGCAAGAGAGCCATGGGACTTCCAAGCCCAGACAAAGGGGTGTGGGAAAAGGTGTCAGGCTTCTCTGAACCATCCAGGAAGTCTTTGTGAGGCAGACAACTTAAGGGATGTTAAAATGTCTACAGATGTGTAAACGTAGTCATTTCAAGCATGTATTTATCCCTGAAATTGAACCCATGTGTGTCAAGTCACTGACTATAGATTTCAAAGGGAAGCAGGACTGAACATTTCTGTTCCAAGCAGGGGTTTTTTTTTTTTTTTTTGTAGTAGTAGCAGCTGCATTGGTTTTAAGATAAGGGCTTCTTTATCCAGGCAGATGCAGCAGTCATCAGAAGCTAATTTGCTGGGATATTCACATATGCAAATCATGTCACAATGCTGAAATGCAACCACGTAATGACTGGAAAGTGTTATACTCATAAATCATACCGCCACGATCATCAAAATTTCCACTCAGCCAGGACAAATTCAACAGCATTTATGTCTTTCCAGCTTTTAGCCCATAAAAACTGTTTTTGGAGAGTGTTACACTGGTGATCTTAAAACTCCCAAGTCTGGTATAATGAGCCCTCAAGTGCGTTATAACTTACCAGTAATTACATTTCAACATATCTGCTTTCAGCAGTTAGTGTTTTATTCATAAACATTTAAACACTGAATTAGGCATAAAATAAGAATGTTGGCAACAACCCGGCTTAATGTCATTAACTATTAGGTAAACTTAGTATTTCTTCTTCAAATAATCCTTGGTTTTGAATGCTAAAGATGTAATGAACTTCATGGTTCATAGCATCTGACATTGCTTAATTAATGGGTGCATTTATAGTACATAGGCCTTGGTAATTGATTTATATGCATGATTTGCACACACAGCTGTTAGTTCCTGTAGGAAAGCCATAATTCAAATGTGTGCATACTTTGCAGATACGGGAGAAAGAAGAAAAAATGAGAACTTGACAAGTTCCCCCAAAACATGATAGCAAATTAATAGCTTTGTAACAAGCCTACGGGATGAAGCATTAAAGTTATAGTCTTGAATTTTAACAGCATGTGCTTTTCAAAAAATACCGAGAAAATGGCTTGGGTTCTTTTTAAATATTTACCTTCCTAAGAAATAAGAATTAGTTTACATATCTTTCTGTTCTAATCCATGCATTGGAAGAAAAATGTGGTTAGATTACGGACAGAGTCAACTTCATTAAAATACAGCAAAGCCTTGAGACATTCACCTCCTTAATAACTGGTCCTTTCATTGGTATGTAGGTCAAATGGCTACGTAAGACTATATATGTGTTATTCTCTAGACATAAAGGTTCTACACCATTCATGTTTGGAGTTCGAGTAATATCCTCCCTAGAAGTAATGATAGATTTCCATTTCCATTTACTTAGCTAATTGCCTAAGTGAACAATAATACTAACTTACGAGCAAGCTTCCCTTAAGTGAGGACACAGTTTGAACTGGCAAATAGGGAGAAACTAATAGATCTTCTGAGCAGAAGTGGCTGCTCCCTTATATAAGGAATGATGTCTGAGCCATGGAGAGCACTGTATCTCTATTTCCTCTGTTGAACCCAGGGACCTATACTATCAGAAAGAAACTATCCTTTCTCTCTTCAGGGTCTTGGGTCAAGTCTTCTCTAAATGTAAGACAAGCATTTTATGGGCAGACACAGGAATTCCGCTTTTCTATCTTGTATAACAGGTTACTTGTGAAAGCCAAAGTTGCAGATTGAGGGGTCAGAACTGAAGAATATCTGAGCTCCGAGGGCGAAAGTCTCCGGCAACATTAAAGAAGGTTGAGGTAGAGAAAGGGTTGTTTCTGGATGGTCCATGACCCCAAGAGAAGAGCAGCCTCCTCTGGGTTCGCTCCTGGTCTGTGCTGTGGCCCTGCACTGCACCTGACACCTCACACTTACGGTGCTATTTGCCACAGACGTTTAGCGCCTCTATCCACACCAGTGATGGCGACTGGTCCTTTCCCCATTTGTTAGCTGCTGGAGTTATTTCAGTGAGGATTTCGGGAAACTCTCGCAAACATTACAAGTTTTTTTTCTTTCTTTCTTTCCTTTTTTTTTTTTTCTCAAGGCAGCTCTCAAAGTGCTTTACTGCACATTAAAACATTCATAGCCCAGGCACCTTGATGGCTTTCACCATGTTGGTCCGATTTCCTGGTGCTCCAAGGCACTGCTTAGCTTTTCGTTTTCTAACTCCATGCTCTACATCTGCTATTCTAATGCTTTCATTTATCAGAGGACCGGCAGTTGTAAATTTTTCCAAAGCTTTTCCCACACATGCGCATGCGCGCCCGGGCACTTGCGTAAAGAGTTGACATGATGAAAGGTAGAAGCTGGACTGAGATGCTGTGGCTTCTTCTGATAGAGTAGTTTAAGATATTGGCATTTACAGACAATTCCTATCCACACATCTTGCCCTGTGTTGGTTTCCAAGTCCCAAATCCTGCATTGTCAGGACTGGAGATGATGAAATAGTAACAGATAAAACATAACGCATGCTCTCTTTGATGAATATCATAGGTTTGCAACTCCTTATACTCACATATTGGAATTTTGCTTTTGGTCAAAGTTTTCAAGTTTTAGAATTAATTATAAACTCTTTTCTCTTGCCATCCTTAATAATATCCCTTATATGGTTCATCAAGAGACCACCAGAAAGGTGACTTTGGTGAGATGTTAAGTCCCTATTAGAGAACAATACAAATAATTAACTTTAGGTCAGTGTCCCAGAGTCTAGCGAATGACAATTATTTATGTAATTCTGCCAGATACAAGGTTAATCTTTATACATAGCCCAGGGTCATTATTTGGTACCTTGGGAAATTATGGGAAGCAACAACAACTACTCTTCCTATGTGTGGCATGCCCTGCTTTAAATACTTCCCCAAACATTAGCTCATTCGAGCCTCAAAACAACTCTATGTCACAGGTAGTGAACACATTAGCATTGTGCCTTTTCTATGGTAACAGAACTGGGGAGAATGGGGTAAAATAAATGGAGCTAGTACATGCATTTAAATCTTTTAAATTTCAAATTATATGACCTTTCTCTTATACCAAACCATTATTCATTTTCACTCTATTCCTTCTATTTCTTAATTATAAGAGGGGTTTAACGATACATATTTATAAAGTTTAACTTTTAAGCTCTTTAAATTCAAAAATGAAATAATAAAATTCTCTTCCTTATAATGTGTGAAAAAGTTACTGCTAGCTCCTGTGATTACAAGCACTTACATGAGAGATGACAAATTCTATAGTAGAATTGATGGATGATCTTACACCAAAAAATGGTAAAGGTAATCCATTTATTTATTCCTCCTTCTTTCATTTAAAAATATTAATTGAACATTTACAGTATACGTGCCAGGCACTTAAATGAGTAGCTAAAATAGTGACACTTTGAGGTAACATTGGTGAAAGTTTACTCAAGATACTACTGGCAGAGAATGTGGCAGAAAAAGCAGTTCTGTGAACCAGGGAAGTTACGTTCTAGTTAGATAAACAGTAGTCTCTCTAAATTTTTGTTTGTTTTAATTTAAGGGATTGGACTGGATAATATCCAAGAGTTCTACAACTCCAACATTTTATCAAATTGAATTTCTCACCTTAAGAAGAGCTAAATATTATGCCTGGGTCTTAATGTCTTTGTAAGTGGTCAATAAAGTGTCGCACGAGCCACTGTAGGAAGCTAAGAAACTCTATAAACCAGTGTGCGACCTAACAGAATAAGCCAGATATGAAGACTCTATATGACAAAGATTTTCTAGAGTAAAGGACTTTTATCTCAATTTTTTAAAGAATTTATAAACAAATGTCATGAAACATCTTTACAATTAAAGTGAGGCTTGAGCTATCGAGCTTTAAAACTTAAACATGTAAATAGCAAGAAGGAATAGCTGACATTTCTTGAGTCCCTGCTATGTTTTCAGGCCTAAATTAGGTACTTTGATCTAAACGAGCTCATTACACAGAATGCCTTATAGCTCCTTTACTTAGATTAGCTCCTGGTTACTGGTTGTAAAGATTACTTCTCTTATGAGTGTTGTTAGTATTAACCACTCCGTATGTGTTTTCACCTTCTCTAGCACACATGCCTTGCTCTATTCAGACTGTTCTCTTCAGTTTTCTCAGCCCACACACTCACCGCCTCCCTCTCTTTGTCATATCTTCCCTCTTTCTCTTTGTCTCTTCTTCTCTCATTTTTTCTTGCTCATTTCTTCCTTCAACAAATGTTTATCAAGCATCTACTATGTGCCAGGTGGCACTATTCCTTTGTGTTGCACCTACGCCAGTGAGGGAAGCAAAGTTCCTGATCATACATCTCAGCTGGAGATGTATTATGATTAGATACAAGTATACCTGGTTGTTTTAAGAGCTATGAAGAAAAATAAAGCAGGATGAGGATACGGAGTATGACTATTCCTATCCAACCTCTGACCGTTGTCTTTATCCTGTTCTGAGGGCTCTGTCTCCTCTGGCTACTGAATTCTATCCATTCCTTAGTTCCCAGCACAAGCCTCAGCACTCCATGCAAGCTTTTGCAGCGTCCAGCATCCGTTCACATGTCTTTTAATTTTTCTGAACTCTTCTTTGCACTTATCGTTAGCACCTGAGTATTTTGAACATGCTTCTTCTTCTCCAGTTGTTTTGTCAGTCATAGCCTGGTCCACTCAGCTTGATTGCAGTGTCTTTGAGAGCAGAGACCATGAATTACATTACTTTTGCATTTTTCTCAGCCCTTTGCTTGAGAGCAAACACATACTGGGTGCTCAACTAGTTCTCATAAAATGTTTACAGAAACATTTTATAGAAATATGAAGATATCCTATGGAAAAAATATAGGTTTAGTAATGAGTTTTAATGAAGCCCTGATGTGCTAAAAGCTATGCAGAATAGAAAGGGAAAATATTTTTTCCATTTTGATACTAAAACTTTATAGTGATGTAAATTTTTTATGTAACCTGGAGTAAAGGTTTTTAACTCCTCTTGAGTCACAGATTTCTTCGGCAATCTGTTGAAGTCTATAGATCTACTTGCAGAACGTTATTTTTTTTTTGACAGAGTTTCACTCTTGTTGTCCAGGCTGGAGTACAATGGCGCTATCTAGGCTCACTGCAGCCTCCGCCTCCCAGGTTCAAGCGATACTCTCGCCTCAGCCTCCCAAGTAGCTGGGAATACAGGTGCCTGCCACTAAGCCTGGTTAATTTTTTGTATTTTTAGTAGAGGAGGGTTTCACCATGTTGGCCAGGCTGGTCTCAAACTCCTGGCCTCAGGTGATCTGCCCACCTCGGCCTACCAAAGTGCTGGGATTACAGGCATGAGTCAACGCACCTGGCCAGAATAATATTTTTAAATGTACAAAATAAAATACTTAAAAGAGTACAAAGGAAACTGATTGTATTAAAGTTACCAAAATGTAAAGGAATTTGTAGAGTAATGCAAACACTGTCTTAATGAGATCATGCGGTGGATCTAATAACTACCACAATGACAGAGGGGTGATGAGTGATGGACAGAAGTCATATTCGAGGATATGTGCAATAATGCGATATGACAGACACCTGCGATTTCTTCTGGTGATAAAATTGTGAGTACTGATTATACTACCATGTTTTCTGGCCATATTAAGAATGAAAGGAAATGCTAAAAATTTCTATTAGTTACTAGAAAAAAAGCAAGCAATCTTTCCCATCCAGGTTCACAGATTCCCTGAATTCTCTTGAGGGATTCTGGGCTTGGGTGTAAGTGAGTATGAATCCCACGTGAAGCAACGGGTCTGTGGTCCTCTGTGATCATCTAGAATTCAGATTCAAAGACAGCTCGATTCTTAGGAATCAATAGTCCACTTTAATCTACAGCATAAAATGCCAGACACAAATGACTTAGAACAGTTTGATGTACTGAGGAAAAACAAAATTAATCATAGAAATGTATACTGAAATTGAGCACAGCAGGTAAACAAAGATCCTGTGTGGATTTCAGATGATGCCACACATCAGTGCACTCATACAGGTTGTCTTTCTATTTCTGCTGCAAAGAGGTCTTATTGGAAACAATTAAATATGTAAATGAGAACTGGGAAATAGAGCTGTGGATCTACAGAATATGTAGTCATTTGCTGTTTTAAAACTTTCAAGTTTTGGCGTCTTAGCAGCAGGACCTCTCCCGGGTTTAGATACCCGGGTTTTCAGCGGATAACAGAATTACCTTTAGTTAATTTGATCAAGTATCTTTATTCAGTATGGTAGAAGTTATTTGTTCTGGAAATTTTTCTCATTCTGCCTCAAGCCATAGACCACTTGAATCTGGCTAAATGGATGCCTTACTATTTATATATAATATGAAGACCCAGGCTCAATTTAGAAACCTGCAGGCTATAAGGATGCTGAAAAGTAAAGGAACCATCACAGGGATAAGGAACAAGTCTGTGTAATCTATAGCGGTTGGCTAGAATCCTTACTGCCTAGTCTTTACAGACAGCACCGTGTGAATTTTAAGCCATGAAACTTGATTTTCATTCCATAAGGTAAATTGGCTTTCCTAAGGTGATTATACACTGACATATCTTGGGTGAAATAAACAGCTTCTTTTCATGCATCTGAAAAAGGTTGTTAACTCTACAACAAACACATCTCTTCAAGCCCTATTGCCTAGACAAGGAAAGCAGTACCTGAAAATCCAGGAAGAAGGATCATTCATGATGAACCCCCACTATAGATTTTCCCCAGAAGCTGTGTTACTTTAGGTAGGGGTTGGTGGGGAGGGAGTGGCTGTGTGTCCAAGGGTATCTGAGAAGCTTTATCTTCCTGTGAACCTATAGATAACATCCAAGAAATGGAATCTGGGGAAAGTGTGTACATTTCCACATAATCAAGATGAGACATTTTTTTTTTTTGAGACAGAGTTTCACTTTTGTCACCCAGGCTGGAGTGCAATGGAGCATTCTCGGCTCACTGCAACCTCCACCTCCTGGGTTCAAGCGATTCTCCTGCCTCAGCCTTCCAAGTAGCTGGGATTACAGGCGCCTGCCACCACACCTGGTTAACTTTTGTATTTTTAGTAGAGACGAGGTTTCACCATGTTGGCCAGGCTGGTCTGGAACCCCTGATCTCAGGTGATCCACCTGCCTTGGCCTCCCACAGGGCTGGGATTATAGGCATGAGCCACCGTGCCCGGCCGAGACATGTTTTTAAACAGAAGTGAGATTCTTCTGTTAGTACCACTCTAATTAAATAAATGAATAAGACAACCACTATGGTGGTGCCATGAGAGGTAAATGAAATTATGAAAATTCACATTAAAGAGTGACTATAAAGTTGAATCAATATGGTTGATATCTATGAAAGATCTAGAAAAGCATATTACCCTAGTTTAAATAACAATTGTATAATTTTAAAAAAACTCATAATGGTAAGACAATGAAATTTTTTTGAGTGCACTGTTAATGTAAAAGTAGGTTAGGTGTCTTTTTACCCTTATATTTTACATCTGTGGTAATATTTTACCCCTAAATAAAAAAGATATTATTATATCAAGTCAGAAGAAATATCTTCTTATTACAAATTTGATATTATAATCAGATAGAACTTGTTTCCGTCTAGGTGCTATCTAATATTTGATTTTTTAATCACAACCAACTCATTTTATCTCTCTGAGCCTTAGTTTTCTTATTTTGTAAGCTATTGTGAAAACAGTTGTTGCAGAGGTTAAATGTGTTAGCACAAGTAAAACACTGTGCCTATCACTTAGTATGTCCTCAAAAAAATCAAGCTTTTATTAGATACTTGACTAAACTGGGTACTTCAGAAGGCAGTTATCTGTTTTGGCCAAAATTCTAATATAAAATCCTGTAGCATATGTTTGTATTCACAAGTCAAATTTCTTCATTCAGCATTTTCAGGGAGACTGCCAAGCTCTACAAGAAAAAATACATATTGTCATAAAAAGTTTCTCAAATTTTAACTTATAAAACCAACAAAAAGTAAATAGTATCCAAGCTTATCAGCCCGTTGCTATGAAAAAGATATTGCTGACATGGTTGAGCTAAAAATATTGCTGTATGTGTGCCTGCCTTTGTGAATGAAGATACCCAGCACTTTTGCAAAACCCTGATCATTGTGTCTGAATGTCCATGGGACTGGCACATCCAGGGTCAGAATCCAATCTGCATCCCCTGGGTGCTTTCCCTCTCTCCTACTAGGTACTTACCGGGCATGTGTACCTATTGCCTAGCTATGTTCTGCTTCTCAGTGTCTCCTGACATTCCTCCAAGGCTATGGGATCCATTCAGGCACATTCCCTAAGCTTTCCCAAATCGCAAAGCTGAGTAGAAAAGATGAAATGGCCCAATCTCTGTAGAGGTCAGACATTTTCCCTGGGCCCTAGTGAGACAACAGATTTCCCCTTGGCCCTACCTGTTAATGGTCTTAGCACTTCCTGCCCTGTCTTCTTCCCACTCCCCAACAAAGAAAGAAAGAAAAAAAAACAGAAGTCAATGTGAACATCTTCTCTTCATTAGCCTCCTTTTCTCACAGGTTTCCCAGGTTCCACAATCCATTCTCAGTGAAACCAGGTGGCTTCCTTGGCTTCCATTCCATAGTGGCCCTGGAGAGTAACCTAGTTACTTTTTAGGAGGTCATTAGGATGCCTTCCAGCACCTGACCAAGTTCTGATCTGGTGGGGAGAGTCCAACTGCAAGATAACAAGCATATTTGTTTAGAATTTTGTTTTCCCTAATCTGGCTACGCAGACTGCGTAGTTGTTACTCATTCATGGAAGCCCAGTGTCTTCTTTTCTAATCTTAGAAAATTATTGGCATTTCCTTCAGAATGGGAATGAGTTGATGTTAAGTCTGTGATTAAAAATAAGTTTCAAGTAAACAGGTTTCTGGGAGAAGAATCCCATTGCTATGCAAAGGGATTACAGTTAATTCTAAACACGGCGTACTTTACAACTATTAGGAGACAATAATTTTAACAGTTCTACAGATGATTAAAAAGCCATTTTCTAAAATATTCTCACTGGAGTTTTTTAAAGAAGAAAACATTTAATTGCTCCAATCAACCATAACTACTTTCTGCTTATGGTGTAATTTGTATACTCTGATCACATGGTGTGGCTATTTGTCATCATTTTATAAGTATATATTCCCCACTGTAGTGATTGGCTGTCATTAATTGTGAATAATTCCCTGCTCATTAAAGTCCTGCAAGAAGACTGAAAAGCCAGGCCCAGCAAACAAGAGGAGGATGAGAAACCCTGGTCAGAGTCCTCTCCATACATAAACGTTATGTTTTCCAAGACTTTATAAACTTGGAAGGCATTTAAAAATAATACAAACAAGTGACAAAAGCAGCTCTTCAAGGTTTCTCAGGTAAAAAATGGAGCCTGACTTATGCTTTCTCTGCTGCAGGTAGCAATGACTTTATGCAGCTCAAATAAGCTTTACTTTTAAATATTTAAACCTGCTGCAACCCTTCTTTTCACTGTATAGGTTAAACCATCCTGACAGGGAACAGGAAACTGCATAAGGATTGTCCCAAAAGGAACATTTCAAAATATAGTAATCCTATTACCTAGTTAGGGAACATCAAATCCTCACTCTGTGCAAATGGCTTAGAAGATATAAGATCTAGAAGTAACATGTATCTGAGTGTCTTAATAGGCTCTTCAATATGAATGAGTTCTATGATGCTAATGAGAATGAAAACAATCCAGGTTTATTTAGAATGGGGCAGAATCCAGAAAAATGAGAGCCAAGTACTGTGCTAATTATAAACATCTGTAGTCAGCTGTCTGTAATAGTTTATTTCCTTGGTGTAATAAAAACATGACATTTTAACTTTATATGAAATAGCCCACTCCTTACCCATTGTCATCATTTCTTTCAGGTGAGGTCTTTTGTCTGTTCTTTTCATTCTTAACCTCTGCTCTCTGTGCCTTTCTGTGGGATGCAATCTTATTCTGCAAATTCTCCCACTCATTATTCCAGTGGTTCCTGAATTCCCACCGTTTTCTCCAAAAAACCTTTAATAAATCAGCCGAGAAGAGCTCATAGAATGCTGTTTAACCTTCCTGAGAAAGTGACAGGGAGAATGACATCAGTTCTCTGGCTGCCTTCTCATGCCTCAGAACAATAATTGCACTGCCTCTGAATGATGCTTTGGGAATATTTGCCTACTCATAGAATGTATATATTTGTTAATGACTTTTCAAGTCAAATTCATAACTATATCATCCCTTATTATCGGCAAGGCACTTCTTTCCAAGTCAATATTGAATATTATTAGGTTTATATATAATTTTCCATGGCTTCTTGGGCAAACAGGCTTATCTCTAGTCACTGCTATTATCAGTCAATAATGATAATGAAAATAATGATCATCATTATCATTAATAAAGCTAGAGGTGTCCTGGACTTGGATCAGACAAGGAATAGCATTGAAGGCCCCATAAATTGTGCCAATGGGTTTTACGTATATTAATATAAGCAGGGAATCATAGCTTCCTTCAGGTCAATATTTTCCTCTGTGTGTGTGTGTGTGTGTGCAGGCACATGCACATACATGTGTGATATGGTTTGACTCTGTCCCCCCCACAAATCTCATCTTGAACTGTAGTTCCCGTAATCCCCATGTGTCATGGTAGGGACCAGGTGAGAGGTAATTGAATCATGAGGGTGATTACTCCCATGCTCTTCTCCTGATAGTAAGTTCTCATGAGATCTGGTGGTTTTATAAGGGGCTTTACCCCCTTTGCTCAGAACTACTGTCTACTGTTGCCATGTGATGTGTTTGCTTCCCTTTCTGCCATGATTGTCAGTTTCCTGAGGTCTCCCCAGCTGTGCAGAACTGTGAGTCAATTACACCTCTTTCCTTTGTAAATTATCCAGTCTTGGGTAGTTATTCATAGCAGTGATAGCAGCAGGAGGTAGGCAAATGCCTAGGCAGACGGGGGCGGGTACCCAGTGAAACCCCACCTTCAAGCCTAAGACAATTTAAAGCCTAGCTACAAGTCCTGGTAGATCCATAGACCAGATTGAGAACCTGTCTTCCCATTTCATGTACTTTCCTCTGATTGGTCCCCACCCTTCACCTATTGTGCAGATACCTATCCTTTTCTAATTGGTTTTCTACACTGTCGTGCCCACCTTTAAGTGGTATCTTCATGTTAAACTTTTTTGCATATTCACAAACCAATCAGCACACACTCTCCTACTCTGAGCCCATAAAAAGCTCTGGACTTGGCCACACTGGATTATAAACCACCCTCTGCATCCTCTCTCCACTGAGAGCTATTCCATCACTCAATAAAATTCTTCTCCACCAATCCTCAACCATTGAATTGTCAGTGTATCCTCATTCTTCTTGGACATGGGACAAGGGCTTGGGAACTGCCAAACACAGGTACAAGTTATTACACAGTTGAGCTGAGTGGGTGAGGCTCCTGCAGCAGCAGGCCTGGGGCAAAGTGAGTCCCAGGAAGCAGTGGGTCATTGCTGGCTCTGGAGATTCTTGGTTGACAAGATGGCCAAGAAAAATCATGTGTCAGCAGCATGAGAATCAGCTAATACAGTAAATTGGTGCTACAGAGAGTGGGACACTGTTCTAAAGACACCCAAATATGTGGAATCAACTTTGGAACTGGGTAACAGCAGAGGTTGAAAGAATTTGGAGGGTTCAGAAGAAGACAGAAAGATGTGGGAAAGCTTGGAACTTCCTAAAGACTTGGTGAATGGATTTGACCGTTCACCTGGACTTTGCTGTCCATACACTCCAGGCTGAGGTGGTCTCACATGGAGATGAGGAATTTGTTGAGAATTGGAGTAAAGGTCACTCTTGCTATGTTTTAGCCAAGAGACTGGCGGCATTTTGCCCTTGCCCTAGAGATCTGTGAAACTTTGAACTTGAGAGAGATGATTTAGGGTATATGGTGGAGGAAATTTCTAAGCAGTAAAGCATTCAATAGCATAAAAGTTTGGAAAATTTGCAGCCTGACAATGCAGTAGAAAAGAAAAAAACATTTTCTGGGGGGAAATTCAAGCTGGCTGCATAAATTTGCATAAGTAACAAGGAGCCAAATGTTAATCTCCAAGACAATCGGGAAAATGTCTCCAGGGCATATCAGAGAGTTTCATGGCAGCCCCTCCCATCACAGGCCAGGATGCCTATGAGGGAAAAATAATTTCCTGGGCCAGGTCCAGGGCACCCCTGTTGTTTGCAGCCATGGGACTTGGTGCCCTGTGCCCCAGGCTCTGCAGCCTTGGCTAAAAGGGGCCAAGGTACATCTCAGGCCATTGTTTCAGAGGGTGCAAGCCCCAAGCCTTGGTGGCTCCCACATAGTGTTGGTTCTGCAGGTACACAGAAGATAAGAATTGAGGTTTGGGAACCCCCACCTAGATTTCAGAAGATGTATGTAAATGCCTGGATGTCCAGACAGAAGTTTGCTGCAGGGGCAGAGTCCTTATAAAGAACTTCTGCTAGGACAGTGCAAAAGGGAAATGCGGGATCAGTGCCTCCACACAGAGTCCTCACTGGGGCACTGCCTAGTGGAGCTGTGAGTAGAGGGCTACCATCCTCCAGAAGGTGGTGGAGGTAGATCCACTGATAGCTTGCACCATGCACCTGGAATAGCTGCAGATGCTCAGTGCTAGCCTGTGAAAGCAGTTGGGAGGAGTCTGTACCTTGCAAAGCCACAGGGCCTGTACTCTTCTTACCTCCATTGTGGAGTAGTACACTGATTTCATCTTGATAGTCCAGGTCAATCACCCCAGCCAACATTGTAACTCCCTTCTTAGCCTGTTGATTTAAAGGTAAGAGGAGCCCAAACTGTCCAGGTTGGAATCTTAACTTCCAGTTTAATGAAATAGTTGTTGTGTCTCCTGGTGGCAGCATTCCTATGTCTGGAACTAAGACCCCTAGGCCAGCAGAATGTAATGTCACAGGAACAAGTAGCAAAAATTTTGCTAGTGTATCAATGTAGTCATTGGGTCCTACAATATTTAAAGATATGTTTCACTAATTGCAATTCTGGATCCTAAGTGTCTTTAATCATTTAAACAGACTCATTTTTGATGGTTGTCAAGGGAAAAGTTAATGATCCCAGGTCATTTTAATGTGTGAACATGCCTCTTGTTACTACCTTGGGTCATTAAAATAAGTACCCATGGGCTATGGGAAAAAAATAGTCAAGTGCTAACAGTTCATTGTTTTATTGTTAAAAAACAAACAAACAAAGACCACCTTCCATAGTTAAGATGTCCATTTAATACAAAATTACTTTAGACCCATGAAATTCCTAAGACAAACAGACACTTAGTGTCTCCATAGTATATTTCAATGTGTTCATTTTTCATCATTTAGTCATTTCATTTCACTGTTTATCCTGGCTTAGAAAGAATAAAAACTGATCCCTTAATGTATTTTTCTTATTTCAATTTTTATACAAGTTTATTGATGCTTGTATTAATTTGTGATGATTTTCATAAGAAAAAGCTTTTAGGCATGTTTATGTTGGTCTCATTGAAGTTACAATTGTCAGTGCCACTGAGGTTGATAGTAAAGGAATGTAAAAATCTTCACTCAAGTTCTCTAGAGAGCAGCAGTTTAATAGCTGGCACCTTTACTCTCTTCTCCTGAATACTATAATGAAGGCTTAAGAGAAAATATTCAATCCTAGTAATTTTGGACCATCTTGCTTTTCCATGGAAAACAGTACAACTTAAATAATTAAAGGACAAGGGCAGAGAGCAAAGGGAAAAGAATAATTTGAAATAAGTAGAATGTGGATATAAAAATGCTAATGCTCCCAAGTTACTTTATTTTTTAAAATTTTAGCAAACTCCCATAATTTTTTCCCAAAGGATTTGAATAACTGCATAGTTAAATAACTGCATCTCTTTTATTGTGGGGAAATAAAACAGAGGTTTGTAAATGAGAGCTCCCGATAATGAGATACAAGCAAAGAGAAGCTTTACCAAACTACAGAGCTGTAGTTCAAGTAGAATGTGTGGTACACGTGTGATGGGAAATTGATGATATGAAGACTAGTTTTTTTTTTTTTTTTTTTTTTGAGACAGAGTCTCGCTCTGTCACCCAGGCTGGCATGCAGTGGCGCGATCTCGGCTCACTGCAAGCTCCGCCTCCCGGGTTCACGCCATTCTCCTGCCTCAGCCTCTCGGAAAGTAGCTGGGACTACAGGCGCCCGCCACCACGCCCGGCTAATTTTTTGTATTTTTAGTAGAGACAGGGTTTCACCGTGGTCTCGATCTCCTGACCTCGTGATCCACCCGCCTCGGCCTCCCAAAGTGCTGGGATTACAAGCGTGAGCCACCGCACCCGGCCATGAAGACTAGTTTTATGACTCGTTTTTTTTTGTGGGTGTGTGATGCATTTATTTAATTGATTAGTGTCTATATTTAATTCTATATTCACATTACATATGCAACTTAATTAATTCATCTTTCATACATACAACTACTCTCTGGGAGTTGATGGAGGTAAAGAGTTATGGAACATGCTGGTCACCCTTGCTTCTGCTGACAGTTTTCTTCTGGTTGTTCTGGCTACACCTACATGGGCTTTCACCATCACCTTAAAAATATGTGTTCCAAACTCACCCTACTTATTTTTTAGCTACACATGTTTCCTGGGAAATCTTATTTTATCTATAACTTAAAATAGTGCCTCTCAATTCTAGGCTTCTGAGTCTTTCTTCTGAACCCCAAACTCATAAATTCAGCCATCTGAATATCTCCATGTAAAGATCTTCAATATTTCAAATTCAACATGGAGATAAACTAAACTTATCTCTATCCCTACCTCCTGCTTCACCATCAAATCCTTTTCAGCCATCTCATGTAATGGCATAAACACTCATTAAAATGTCCAAGGAGGAATAGTGGTAGGCATAATTCTTGACTTCCTCTCTCTTAAGGTCCACATTAAATCTGGAATGAATTTATGTGGATTCAGTCTTCCTAATGTTTCCCAGATCTGTCTCCCCTCATCATCCCCATAGCCACTGGACTATGCAACAGCTTCCTAATTGTTATTTCTCATTTTGATCCCCATCTTCAGTTTAAAATAATTTTTCTTTTTAAATTTTGCTACTTAGAACCTTTAAATGACTGCTCCTTCTCTCTCTTTCTCTCTGTCCCTCTGTCTCTCTCTCTCTCTCTCTCTGTCTCTCTCTCTCTTTTTCTTTCTTTTGGTAGGATTCCCTAAAATCTTAGCTTATCATGCAAGACCGTTTATTATCCGAGCCCATCCTACCTATTCAGCATTAAATTCTTACTCCTTCTCAGTCTTCTTCTGCAAGGATATAGATCTACTCTTAGCTCCCAGAACATGCCATATGGTGCTACAGTTCTGAAATTCTGTTCTCTCTCTTCCCTTTATTTGGAACTCCCCTCCCTTAACCACTATCCCCTATTACTCCACTTACCATCCATCCTTCCAAATCGGCTCATATCTGATCTCTTCCAGTGATTTTTTAGTAATCTTCAGAGTCAACAAGTTTGGCAATGAGCCCTACAGCACACCGTGCCTCCGTTTCTTCTAGTGCTTGACCTTCTCTTAGATGGTTTAGGTGCCAGACTCTTCTTGAGGTTGTGCACTCAATAGAAAAGGGATTATGTGACTTTTCTTCTCTGAACATTCAGCACTTAACATAGTGACTACTACGTACTGGTCCCTAGTATATATCTCGTTAATGGTATGCTCTTTTTCATAGAAGAGAGTTACATATTTTATGGAGGTGGTAAGATGTTTATTTAAAAAAGGCAAAAAGGAGTTTGACTTTAAAAAATAAAAGTGCTTTAGGACAATGGGTTTTCTTCCTATTCATGAAGTGAATGAATAATTTAGGCATGACAAGAGGACACAGGGAAAATGGTCTGGAATTAGAAGCTCCTGCATATATATGTGTGTATACACACACACACACACACACACACACACATATTTTGTTTGTTTGTTTGTTTGTTTGTTTTGTTTTTGAGATGAAGTCTCACTCTGTCGCCCAGGCTGGAGTGCAGTGGCGTGATCTTGGCTCGCTAAAACCGCCGCCTCCTGGGTTCAAGCTATTCTCCTGCCTCAGCCTCCTGAGTAGGTGGGGCTACAGGTGCGCGCCACCATGCCCAGCTAATTTTTATATTTTTTAGTACAGATGGGGTTTCACCATATTGGCCAGGCTGGTCTCAAACTCCTGACCTCATGATCTGCCTGCCTCAGTCTCCCGAAGTGCTGGGATTATAGGCATGAGCCACCACGCCCGGCCAGAGCTCCTGCATATATTGAAGGAGATGGCAAAGAGGTTTCAATTCATAAAACATAGGTGAACCCAAGAGAAAGCGCCTAGGTGAGCATATTTTACCGACGTATTTTCATCTTGTTGCTGTAAAGTTATGTTAAACATGCAATCAATCTTTCCAGGTGCAGTTCCAATTTTATATATTTATATGAACATATATAAACACACACATATGTATACACACATCTATAACATTTATGCTTTCTATAGTCTTTGGTAAAGAACATCATATTATACTGACAACTGAATTATAGGTATGACTCTCTAGAAAAGAGATATGAAATAAAGCATTTATAAATACAAGAAAACTCTTGTATAACCTAGTCAAGGATAAATAATTGTGCTTTAAAGATCTGCTCTAATCTATACATCATTATTGGAAATTCAAATCCATGACATTTGAAAAACGTATTTTGTGCATTTGATTACATATTTTTTTTGTGGAAAACAATTTTAAAGTTTTCCACTCTAAAATTTTGAAAATCATGTTAGTAGATTTAATAAACATGTTGGACTTAAATATTAATTGATCTTGAATGTATAAGAATTTTTAAACATAACTATGAAGCTGATACATTGTAGTATTTCAGAATAAAGACCATAAAAGTTCTATTTATCTGAAACACTCCATTAAACTATTGAAATTCTTTTGTAAACATTCAGATTTTAGTAGTACACCTACCTACTACCTGCATACCTACCTACTACCTGCCCTGTTTCTCAAAAAAGAGTACATATTCAGGAAGAAGGAAGAGAACCATTTCAAATGTTAGGCTTTCTTAAAGATCCCAGTGGATGTGGTTGACAAATCAAATTTTGCTATTTTATCCATAAAAGGGAATGATTGTTAGTATTCGTGAATTGCTTCACTAGTTTGTATGTTGCTGTGACACCAAACATGTAATAACTCTGAGTCTCAATTCATTGGCCATAATGTGGGAAAATACAGAATGAATGGAAGTGATTTCTCAAGCTTTTCTGTCATGGCAGTTCCTTTTGGTATGATTTAGCAAACCACGGGCAGTAGAAAAGCCTCCCTTTTAAATGTCAAATACAAGATTCATTTCTATGTTACTTTAATCCAAACGTCAGAGTTCTGAGCTGCAACATCAATCTCACCAGAACTTTCCAAGCTTTACGCATCAAAACTGCTGTCCTTTAAGAGAGAAATCCTGATTTGGGGGAATACCAAATATTCAATTTGCATGATGCTAAAAATCCACTCATTAAGCAGCAGGATATGTTTATGTTGATTTGACCACTCAGAAGTAGAGTCTGAGAATAGTCTGATCTTACCATAAGAGTGGGTAATCAAATTAAGAGTATTTTCTTCTAGAACTGGAAGGTAATCTTTTTTTTTTTCTGAAACGTCTCTCCTCTCTTTCTTTAAACTTATTTTTCTACCTCCTGTTTCCTCAATATAGGACAATGTTCTTTGCCCCTCTCCATAAAGCCATTTACTTTTGTCGAGGTAAAGTGAACAAGGTTTGCTTTTCACACTTTAAATGTCTCCCTGGAGTCACTGTGGAGTCCAATGGGCATGAAAGACTCTAGTCCATGTATGTACAGTGAAATGAAGCTCTCCACTTTCAACCCACAGAAACAAAACAAACAAAAAACATTATATGAGAGATATGAATAAACAAAAAAAGAAGAAAGACAACTAACAAACTGAGTAAACAAAGATCTGAATAGTGGGTCAAATTTTATGTGTTCTGCAAATTCAAGTTAACAGTGGATGTTCACAGCGGAGTTTCGCAATGTTCTGAAAACAGACTATCCCCTTGGATGCATGGAGACCTATGAGGTAATCCTCAGCCCGCACACTAAACCAGTCCCAAAGCAGAATATACAGCTCAGGTCTCCTCTGCCCGGCTGAGATGTATTAGGTGGCTGCAGACAGTGAGAAAAGTGACTAAGCATTTAGAACTGAACAGAAAAGTGCCATTGGAACACAGGCCACTGGGAACATGGATTCTCTTCCTGGGTGAGAAATTCTTACAAAGAAATTTTTTTTAATGTCTATGCTAAGAAAATTTTCTTTGGCATATGTACCTACAGTGAAAAAAAAGTTTTGTGAGCATAGGTGTATAGAAAAGCTGTTTAAATAGGAATTATTGAATCTGGGGGGAAATAAGCTTTAATCCTCAGGTACACTATATGAAAGAATTGTTTACAGGATAATGACTACATCTCCATTTTCATGAAACTCAGGGAAGGCATCAAGAAAACTCTTTCCATTGAGTATTACAAAAACAAATCAACAAATATTCTGAAATCTGTTTCTTCAGCTACTTTGAATTACTCGGTGAAGGAGCAATTTTGTTTTTAGTGAGTGTGTGGGATTGCATATAATATGCATCGGACATGTAAACAAGGATCCACCTTTCAGTATCTTTCTGCATTTCCCTGTAGGTATACAATGTGGATTTCAGCTTTTTGGACACCGAAAAGGGATAGTACTAGAGGTGGAGAGCTAAATAGTTGTTTTGCACTGAACCTTTTAGGAGAATGTTTGGCATCATAGTGGCTTTGGATGGGGCCAGGGGAAAGGACTTGCTAAAGAGGGCGTGAGGTGAATGAATTACCCAGAGCCCAGTAGGAATTCATGGGCATCCAAATCTGAAGACTCTGCAATGGAGCCAGCATGGATGGCTCTACCCATTAGACTCTAAGCTTTGTGAGACCTGAAACCTGCCTGTTCTCTTCATCGCTACATCCGGATCACCTGAGCGATCATCTCATGCAGAGCACAAGTACAACATGTTTGTTGAATGACATAATGAAGTCATCAACGGTGACTTCTCCAAGTCTACTCAGGAGAACGTATTTGGTCTGCTTCTACAACTCGGAGAAAGAAATGTGTGGTAGTGTTTTTCTCTCAATATTTAACATAGGTTATGCTAACCAGCGGACATACTCATAGCTATCCCAATTAGTGGAATCTGATGAGAATGAAGAAGTGTTATCAAAGCAATTCTAAAGAGGATGCAAATTTTGATATATCACTCCTGGTCTCAGAAATAAGCAAAGGTAAATACGCTTGAATAGTAAAAGTAGGAGCACAGTAGGATTCCCACGATGAAGTGCAAATAAAAACAACTTGGTAATGGACTCCACGGACTTGCTGAAGCTGCATCAAAACTCCTAATGTGGGTAAAAATCTTATTTTTCATCTTAGTGAGTAATCCAAGAACACTATTAGTAGAAGGACACCCTTATAAATCCAGGACACCAAGAAAGACACTCGTGGTAATTGACATATTTCATGGAGTCCAGGTCTAGCTTGATTAAGGGTCCTTATAAGCCAGCTTTAGGATGGGGACAAACTATTATATTTGTTTTACTTTAAAACTTGGCTTGAGATAGTCATTCACATATATATCTTTAATGTCTGTCTTTTTCCAGAAGTTGTCCATTTTTTGGCATTGTTGCACACTTTTGAATATTAAGATTTTTGTTGGCTTTTTTGAGGAGATTAATTTAAGCAATAAATATGAGTTAATAATTTTAGTTCAATCCCTACTGTAGCACAAAAATGTCTTATGATGACTTTAAAAGCACCCGTGTTTAATAAACAATTTACTTGTTTTTCCACAAATACTGTGTTACTATTAGAGTAGAAACACTGGCTGTATTCTTTTTCCTTTCTAATATATTCAAGTGGTAAAATTCCCACATGAAAACTCACAATCTTTGTTTTTTATCATTACTGTTGATATTGTGCTATAACCTTGACATTTTAGTCCCTATCATATGATGTTAATAATAATAACAATATGCCCATTCATTGTAACAGAAATACATTTTATAACTTGCTCAAAACTTTGAGGCATACATCTGAGCTTGGCAATTCTGGTTCTGTGTATGTGAGCAGACCCCAGGGGAAACTACTGACCATCATTTTTAGAGCCCCCAAGTTTGTCCAAATTTCTAAAGGCAGAATTATTATGCCTGATGTTTTCCAGTCTCTGTTAATACAACAGACAAGACTGCACTGTGAACAAAAGCTACAAATGGAACCATTCTATATTGGCTCTACCACTGAGTACATTAGTGTGTACTGACACACTTAGATTGCAAACATTTGTTGGGGAGATGTGCTTATATAACTCAATTAGTTAAACTCTGGCAAAGAAATTTAGGCAGTAAGGAGCTGAGAAATGCTTACATTATATTTTAGATTAGAAACATCAGTTTCTGAGTCTTATTCTGTGTACTAGATTGACTAGCCCTTTAGGGTAGAGAATGCAATATCTTTAATTTCCCTGTGTAACTGGTCAGCGCTGAGCACAGTTCTGAACAACGGTAGGTGCTGAATGAATATTTGTTGAATATAATTGAGTATTTTTGCTGTCTTAAATGAGAAGTAAAACAGAGGTAAAAAAGAAAGAATATGGAAGTGTAAACCCTTCGTCATTTTCACTATTTAGGGACTAATTATCATGTTTCTTGATGCCTTGTACTTCCTATGTCTAACTCATTTCTCTGCTCATTAGCACCTCCACCACACCAGAGGGTAGACAGGAGTTAAGAAAGTGATTATAGGGGACAATATGCAAATTAGCTATGCTAATTTGGTGGGCAAGAATTAGCAGAAGACTTTGGGATTACCTCTGAATTTTCAATGTTATGCACACCCCCCCTATTGGGGAATGTATACAATCAAGAATATAGACTTGGTCTATAAGTCTTCAGAATAAAAATCAGCATCCACTGGCTGTCCGGCCACCTGAGTTGCAATAGGTGCTAGCACATCAGAGAAAATGGATTCGGAAGAGCTTGGCAGGCTTCAAAAGCCTAGAAGCAAAAATTGCAATCTGATTGGGAAGCAGTTTAATAAAGCAAAAGTGGAGTTACGTGTGTGTTCTATAGGATACTACAGCAGAATGCCCGTGTCAGCATTTTGTACAGCTGCAGTCTGTTAATTGTGCAAGCAAGAGGATAACGTAAAGGGTTGTCACTGTAATTTAAATAAGGAGAAACACTGAGATAAGGACCCTTACATCAGCAGAAGAGGAAGGAGTGGAATTTGGAATGTGAGGGTCACCTAGTGAATTTGTTTTATATGCCATCCTGATGGTGGGACACTCGGGGAAACAGGCTGATAAAAGGAAAAGAAGTCAATGAGAGACCAGGTCTTTTACAAGTCCCATCTAAAAATAGTTTTGTTTAAAAATATTAATAAAACAAAAGGACAGAATTTAAGAACAGAAGGGACCTGGGAAATCATCAAGTTCAGGGCTTCTCAGATTTGGCTGAGCATAAGAAGCAACTAGGGAACTCTCTTAAACATAGATCCCTGGGCCCTATTCTCAGAGATTTATTTAGCATGCATGGACAATGGTAAGTGATATATGTGTCTATATCTATAGATCTATGTCTATCATCTGCATATACCTGTATATATCTATGTATGTATATATAAATCTATCCCTCTAAATTTATTTCAAACTTTATTATCTATTTTTCAATCATTTACCTATCTATTTGTTAAAGTTCTACTGAAAAATCTGATATACCACAGGTTTGGGAATCACTCATTAATCTTATTTCTCATATTAATTATGAAATAACTAAGATTCATAAAGACTGTGCTACAGTCAAGTCATTTTCTGAGCTATGAGATCAGAAGGAGATCTAAGTCTCATGATTCTCAGTTTAGCATCCTTTTTCCTATTCCATGTATTAAAAGGAGATAAATGGGGAGGGAGGGATGAAGAAGGTACACAAATATGAACAAAGTGGAATTTGGGAAACAGACAATCTAAAAGTCTTTTTTGGCAAGAGAATCATCTGAGAGACAAACTTTTAGAAATGTTTTGATTCTAAAGACATCTAGCATACAGAATGCGAAATCACATATGAGGGAAACTGAATTTTCACTCAGAGCTCACAAAGTGACATGTACTTCCGTGAATTCAACACAATCCAGGACATAAACCTCAGCTTTGCTGAACCAGAGATATGTTCTTTTCAATACCTCAGGAACAAGTGACTAGATTTACACTAACTGAAATTCATAAAAGCCACAAGTATAATCTAAGATCCCAATTTATTAGTTTAAAATGAAAAGGAGATCAGACTAAAGGACTAATAGATGATGTTTGCATATGCAGTACAGTCTCTTCTTGTAATCACATTTGGTTGTCATAAGCAGCAGGTTGCTAGGGTGGTGTGAAATGCAAAGAGAAAATTATGTAACTCTATTAAAATGTTACCTGGCTGAGTTCCCAGTAGCCTCCTTCACCTCGATGCACTGTTGTTGACTGCGGATGGGACAGTGGATGGGACAATTTCTGTAGGTTTCTCAGGACACTCCTGGGCAGCACCAAGTTCACTATTAGTTTCCTCCTCTTTTAAATTTTGGCTTCTTTTACTCAGCATAATGCTTTTAAGAATCATCTAATGTTGTGGCATGTTTTAGTACTTCATTCTTTGTATAGACAAGTAGTACTCCTTTGGGTGGATGTACTATGTTCATTTATCCACCCATCAGTTGATAGATATCTGGATTGCTTTTACTCATTGGATATTATAAACACTGCTACCATGAACAGTCATGTCTTGGTGCAGACGCACTTTTTCATCATTGTTGAATAGATAGCTAAGAGAAGAATTGCTGGATCATGTGGTAACTCATTTTAACATTTTTAGAAACTGCCAAGCTATTTTCTAAAGTGGCTGCACCATTTTTGATTCTCACTACCAATGTATGAGAGTTCTGATTTCTCTACATCCTTGCCAACACTTGTTAATGTTTTATGGATTATCGCTATCCTGGTGCATTTGAAGTGGTATCTCATCATAGCTTTGGTTTGCATTTCCCTGTGACTAATGATGTTCAGCATCTTTTCATGTGCTTATTGACCATTTGCATATTTTTTGGATAAATGTCTTTCATAATCATTTCTCCATTTTTAAAATGAAATCGTCTGTCTTCTTACTAGTTGAAATAATTATTTCTATATTCTGGATATAGGTTCTTTATTGTACAAATGTTTTGCAAATATTTTATCTCAATCTATAGCTTGTGTTTTAATTTTCATAATTTTGACCTTTGTAGCACAAAAGGTTTGAATTTTAATAAAGTCCAAGTAGTCTTTAAAGAGTTTCTCATATTTTGGTGTCATAGCTAATAACATTTTGCCTAACCCAAGAACATGAACATTTTTGTGTTTTCTCCTAGAAGTTTTATCATTAAGATCTGATATAATTCATTTTGACTTAACTATTTGTATGGTTGAATTAAGGGTCAAAGTTCACTTATTTGCATATGAACAACGAGTTGTCCCAGTAGTACTTGTTGAAAACTGTAATTATTTCTTCATCAAATGGTCTTAGAATCAGTTGAAAATCAATTGACAGTAAGTGTAAGGGTTTATTTCTGGAATCTCAATTATATTTCATTGATAGATATTTCCATTTTTTTCTAATACCACATTGTCTTGATTACTATAGTTTTATGATAAGTTTTGAATTTGGGAAGTGTAACTTCTTTAACTGGGTTATTCTTTTTAAAGATGGTTTTGGCTACTTGGAGTCTTTTGAATTTCTATATGAATTTTAGAATCAACTTTTCAATTACTGCAAAAGAGGCAAATATTGATGGGATGGTGTTGAACCTGTAGAGTAATTTTGGGAGTATTGCCATGTTAACAATGTTAAGTTTTCCAATCCATGAACACAGGATTTCATTCCATCTTTATTTAGATTTTCTGTAATTTCTCTTAACAACATTTTGTAGTCTTTAGAACACATGTATTGCACTTCTTTAATTAAACTGAATTTTTAGTATGTTATTCTTTTGATTGCTATTGTGAATGGGATTGTTTTCTTTCTTTCTAATATAAATGCCTTTTATTTCTTTTTATTTAATAATTACCTTGACTAGAACTTCCCATACTTTTAAAGTAAGTTGTTAGGCAGACATGAGCAGAAAAAAAGAAAGCCCCTCCCAGGAATGTCAGGTGACCATCAGGTGATGGTCAGGCAGTTGTTAACTGTCTCTCTAAAATAATAATCCGTTGCAGCCAGACCAGGGAAGGGCAATCTCCCAATAGATAGATAGAAAACACCTCAAGTTGGTGATCAACAGCTTCCCCATAAGGTTTCAGGAGTTGGGCGAGCAGGCTCAAGCATGTTCACTAAGAGTCAAAATGGTGGAGTTTAACCAGTATATGACCTTCCTCTAATAACACTGATAAGTTGAGCATGTGCACAACTTCAGTAAACACACTGTGCATGTGGCCCCTCCCAAGTGCTGACAGGCCACTGTGCATATGGACAAGTGGCTCCAAGAACAGAATCAGAAGAAAAGAAATACAAACCCTGGAACCATGCCAATGTATAAAACCCCAAGTCAAGGGCCAGACAGGGCAGTTGGATCTCTCAAGTCACGCGCTTGGCTCTCTTCCAAGTCTACTTTGCTTCCTTTTGTTCCTGCCTGAAGCTCTTTCATAAACTTTCACTCCTGTTCTAAAACTTGCCTTAGTTTCTCCCTCTGCCTTAAAACTACTTCTGCCCCTTGCCTGAATTCTTTCATCTGAGGAGGCAATCAAGTTGCTGCAGACCCCTCCGGATTCCCTGCTTGTAACGGTACACCATTGAATAGAAGTGGTGAGAGAGGACATCTCTGTCCTTGTCCTGACCTCAGGAGGAAAGCTTTTATTTCTTTACTATTAAGTATAATATTAGGTAGAGTTGTGTTAGGCACTCATCTAACTGCCTGAAACATATTATTTCTTTTAACCTTTACATCAGCAATATGAGGAAATAGCTACTAGTATTTCTATTTTACAGGTCAAAAACTGTCACATAAGTTAGTAAGTGGTCAAACCAGAATATAAGTGAGACAACCAGACATGAGAATTCACTTTAATTGTACTTCTATACGGTCTCAATAATTATTAGTTTAATTACATTGATTGGAACTATAGTTGGTTTAATATTTTAAAAACTGACATAAATTCTACTATGTTGTATATGAACTTTATAATTTAATGATTTATTGATTGGAAACTGAGCAGTGGATTGGTTTTTCTGTGTTTCAAAAACTTTAAAGTGTTATGATAATGAATGAAATAGTAATAATGATAAGGAAAACATAAAGATTAAAATCACTTGTCTGAGACTAATGCTGGATCTCTGTGTGACTTTATATATGTTTATTAATTTTTAAGGCTCTTTTCTCTCTGAAGGATTCATCTGATTTCAATGCCTCTTTCAGCTTTAACATCTGATGATTTCATAACATTTGTCATAAAAAATTAGTTAATACAAAAATTATCATAATTTTTAAAAATGTTGCTTGTTGAGGTATCTCAGCTCCCTTCACCATTTTGATCTGTGCAGAATACATATTTTATAATCAAAAGAGATTGTACTGTTTCAAGGATCTCATGGTGTTCTGAGGATGATCAGGCAAGCTTTCCTCCTTGATTCTGGTCATGAAACCAGCTCTCTCCATTCTCCTTCAGGCCACAATTCTTCTTTTTTTATTTTTTTGATTTGAGCTGAAACAAGAGTAAGTGAATACAAAGGGAGGGGGAATATAGAATTTTTTTAAAACCCATTGTGGTTTGATTCTAAAATAAAGAAAAAAAGTCTAGAGTATTTGAGTTCCCACTGATATGCCTGCTATTCTTAATGTATATTTGAAATATGCAAATTTTAAAAATTAGGATTGTTAACATTCACTGTAAGTGAAAAATCAAGTCATTTAGTTCTCAACAAAAGAAGTAATTTTTAACTACTAAACCAGAACCTGGCTAGAGTAGTGCTCTGTTTTAAACCAAGTAACTATTTCAGTTGGCTATGGCAAACTCTGAGATTGTTGAGTGCTGGAAAAATAGTTTCTTTCAGGACTTGATCAACATGAGAAGGGCTAAAACTACAGTTCAAAGAAAACTTTGAAAATCAAGAAGTTCAGTGAGGAAAAAAGACAAACAAAAATCGTTTAATTAGGGTGGATTCTGTTTTGTAAACAAAACCTTTTAATATTTAAAACTCCTCCTTGTGCAAATTAAAGATTTAGGGGATAGATTAAGAAACTCATGTGTCCCATGCTAACCTCAGGTATAATTGAATGAATAAAAATTGTAATTATTTCATAGGCATACTATTAGGTCTTAAAATATTGATGAGAGAATGAAAGAACATAGAAGTTACAATTTCCCCCTCTTTCAGTAGAAAACAACCCAAGTACAGATAATAAAATTCCCCACCCCAAAACTTTACTCACCTCCTTGGAACTAAGATTGAGAAAAATAAATATGTAAATAAATCCCAGTTAATAACTAAACTGAGGGCATGTGAACAAATTAACAAATTCACAGTTAAGATTAAATGTTTTGGAAACAAATTTTAATAAAAGTTTTCGTTTTGGAATACAAGGATTCTTATTGTGATCTCGATAAAGAAAAATACTGTCATATTGAAAGGGAAATCAAAGCTATAGTGTAATGTAGTAGATGACAAGAACAAAAGCAGTTAATTCTTCTGTTTCCACCTCCAACAGGCAGGCTAATCAGTTGTAATTAAGAGGCAAAGTAGCAGTCTAATAAACAGCACTTGTCACCAGTTGTCATCTTAGTGATCAATTCATAGCTCCATCACAATGACAGCACCCTTCAAGTCCTCTAATAACCTGACTCCTTGGAGAAGTGGAGGATTAGGAAGTGGATAATGGATTGTTAGGCTCTAATGAAGTAGAGGGTAAGGAGATGAAACCCCTCAGCTGGGGAGGTGGGGGTAATGCGGGGGCTGAGCAGAGGTTTGCAAGAATAAGCTTTAATTAAGGTTTTGGTTCACTTTGGTTTCTTATATTTGAGTAAATAAAGTTGATTGAAGAGATTGAAGACTATTCTTCTGATTGAATTTCCTTCTTTTCTCCATTTTTCCTTTTCTGATATTTGTAGATAATTTTTTTCAGTCAGTACCTACTCCAAGCTTTTTTTCTTTTTGATACATTACATTTGGAAGCATACTTTCTTCATTTTAACTTCTCTCATTTGATTTTTAAATATTTGTTTTTTTCCCTAACCACTTAAATAAAAATCATATTGTAAGGAAATGCAGAGTAAGCACCAAGCTTTCTTTTTTGCCACTTAGCCTAGTTTTGTGTATGAACATTAAACAATAATAAAAGTGGCTGTATTTTGTACATTACATCGTATGCTGACTCTAGGAGGCAACAGCGCCTTACATAAGTAGAAAATACAAGCAGGTTTCACATGTGGTTTATTGGCTCAGCCAAAGCAACTGTAAAACCCTTTTGCAGCATTTGCTAGTTTGTAAAGGTTATCCTTTTAATGACCAATATAAATGCACTCCGTAATGTTTTAAGCAATTTGTTTTCCAACACCAGCAAGTTAAAAAATGAATTCATATGACAAGAGCCCAAGTACACATAAAGCTATGTGGATCGCTTGTACCATTTTTCCTTGCCAGAGTGGCAGTATGTATTATTATTAAATAAGGCTACAAGAAATGGGACCGATCAGCCAGTCTAAATCCTTTGCTTTGGGCTGCATCACATCAACCTGGTTGTAGACCACAGAAACTCTTTATCATTTTAAAAATTAATGTCATTATCTTATTTGGTTACATGGTCCAGTAGTCAATAATTTTTCACCTTTCATTAATCTGAGAGTGAGGCTTATCCATATGTATATAGTTGTTACTATTACTTTATATGTCATCACTTCAGCAAATTACATTATTTGTTTGGTTGGATCTAAACCACTGCAGCTGCAAATGTAAGCTCCTTAACTCAGGATTCTTGTTGCTATTCTAAACAGAAACACCCTTCAACATGGCACTACTTTTAAAAACTTTGCTATATCAAACACTTATAGCTAAAGGACTTCAGATACATATCAGCTTATGAAAGATTTCAGAACTTTAAGTCTTTGGGAACTTCCAAAGATTTGGGAGAAAACATGTTAAAATTCATCTTTTGCCTTTGAAAGTCCATCTTTAATATCCAACTAGGGACTAAACTAGTCTACGATAGAAATATGAGTGATGCCTTATTTTTCTTAATCAGTGTCATTGAAGTGACCGAAAGATTGAAGGCAGAGTCTGACAGTATTTCAGTTACTTTAAAATTTGAACCAGATTTGAAAAAGAAAATAAGAATTAAGAACATTACCATCTGTACTTTAGAAATCAAAAGTCATTAATTTCTATTATTCTCAAAAATGTCAGTTTATCCAGTGTGCTGTGACAGAATCTGTGTATCCATTATCTAACCCATTAGGACTAATGAGACCTCATTTTTTTTCCTCTCCCTAAAATCAAATCCAAGGACCAAGTGGCCGTGTTTTCATGAGATTCTCTTTCCAATGGGATTGTTTAAACATTCTGTATGGGGTAAGAACGTTCCCCACCACCCAAGCACCCACGTTTATTCTTTTCTCCAGAGCCCTGCTTGGGGCACGCCATACACAGATAATATTAAAGGAACAAGGTCACCGTGTCACCTGCTTTTATTTATTTATTTTTCTTTTGTGCTCAACAGATTGTTGTCCTCACAATGGCACACTTGAGGGACACGAGCCCTGCTTCCTCTTGAGATGTCTTGTTGTGAGATATTAGAATAGCAAAAGGCTAATCTATGCATCCTTGGGGTGGGGCAGGGGAGGAGGGGACCATTTCAACCCACATTTCACACTGCAGTCATCAATTCATTGGCTTAAAAAAGAGAGACAGAAAAAAAGAAGCCTGCTCTGTCCTTGTGCAGCTGCGGCAGGCAGGAGCTGGAACATATGCCTGTCTGAAAGAGGACGAGCTGGGAAGGCTTCTCAGGAGAAAGCACACAAAGAAAGCCAATCTTCTCCACAAAGCGTGGGATGACTTAAACACTCTATTGTATTAAATATGAATGAGCCCTCCTTGTGGAGCACAGTGTGTGGGGACCCGTGGTGTCCTCCCATTAGCCACAAGATTAACCAGATTACACGGGAAGCCGCTAAGGTAAATAAGGCCAGACTTCTGTCACTTCCTCCCCCAGGCCTGGCCAACAAGGGGCTGAAGAGCTGGCCCCTTTGTAGTCAACTGGGTGGAAAGAAGAAATAACCATGAATGTCATGCTTGGTAATTAAAAAAAGAGAGAGAGACAGACAGAGAGAGAGAGAGAGAAAGAAAGTTGTCTCCAGGGACTATCTATGAGAAACAGTGTGAAAACATCTTTCTGATCAACTAACATGTCAGTATTGTTCCCTTTGACCAGATAGGACTAATCTAACCCTCCCCTAAACAGGAGCCTGTATTCCCTTTTGTGGTTCAGGGACAAAACCCCCCACAAAACATGAATTAAAGCTGCCTGATTCTGCTCATTAGGGGTGAGAGCGGCTCATTCTGTGCCTACAAATCTGCCTGCCTGTTAACCCTCTTCCATCCTTCTCTACGTGTGGGTGCCTCTTCCCTCCACTTCTGCACTCCTGCTCATTCTTGTGAACAGATAAACGACCATGGTTAATTGGTTTATGGAAATTGCACCAAAGTTACAATTCTCATAGCAGCTTGAGCCTTAAGAAAATGCAAGGAAATGGGAACCACTTCTACTGGTACCAATGAGAGAAATAAACATTATCTGAATTCTGACCTGATATACAAATAGCTGATGTGTAAGATGCCTTGTGAAATATATTTTCATTTCTTGACATAATATTAAAGTGACATTTTTTTGTGACTCATATTTAAAGTGATATCTGTCTGAAGACTAGTGCTTACTTAACAACAAATAAAAGCCTGGATTTCTGTTAGTGGGGGATAAAAACTTCAGTGTCCAAACAAACCACATAGACATAGTGGCTGAGAAACAGAATGGTTTGGTAAATTAAAGTACAAATGAATAAAAACTTAAGAATTTATTTTGGCTATCTTTAGACATTTTAAATTAAGCCATATTTTAAATAAGTAGAAAGGCTAGGTATTATAAGCATAAATCCATGGGCAAAACATTTTAAACATAGTATTGTGAGAGGTAACCATTAATTTCTGTTTTTATATAATTTTTGTCTGCCTCAGAGTTGTCTTATTATTGAAAATATAAAAATAATCAGTATTTTTCCCAAATTTGTTTACTGCTGTTGACCCCTCTCTAAAAAGTTTATAACACCTATGTAAGATGTAAGTCCATCTGACATAAAAACCAAAACACTGGTTTCCAAGCTCCCTTTCAGAGTAATATAAGACACACTAATAATTTGAAGAACTCTTTGCAGCATTTTTAAAATAGATATATAGAACCTTATGTATACTGATCTTAATTTTAAAATATAATTATTCATCTTCTACCATGCTTTTTCTCCTAATCATAAAATTACGGGGGTAGAAAGACAGTTACCCCAAATGATAAGAGCAAAATTCCACGTTGAGAAAAAATTCCTAATGTTCTAACAATTCAGGCAAATGTTAAATAAGGTATGAAAAAAATTACCAATTAAACAAATGAAATAATAGAGCTTTTGTTATTAATTGAACAATTCATTGATTCAGGGAGTTGAGTGTGTGTGTGTTTGTGTGTGTGTGTTTGTGTTCCCTCTCCCCCTCCATTCTCCATGTTAAAAGCAGGTATACCAAAGACTGAAGAAATACAGATTCTGATTTGCGGGGGGTCTCAATCTAAGGACAGAGACCACATTAGAACAGAGATTTTCCTGGATTATTTAGGATTTGATTTCTTTTCATGGAAAGCCATCATTTAACTTCTTTTGGTGGAAACGTTTATAAGCTATCTAATTATTCATTTTTCCTTGTCAAAAGGAAACAATCACAATTTAAATTGCTTTCGATTCAAGACTATCTGAAATGTCAACCATTACGGTGTTCTCTGAGTAGGGCAGTGACTGCCTGGGGTAGATGGTGTGGTCCTAGAGTTGAAGTCTTTGGGTTCCCCTTGCTCCCCACCCACTTAGACTACCCAATCGTACTCTGAGTATCTCTTTAACATGATGTGATGATTTCTTTGGAGGCAGAGGTCTGAACTCGTGATGGTTATTGTCATGTACTCTAAATGATTGTCTCCTCCCTTCTAAAATACACATTGTGGAGCTGTTTTGCTATCATTCTTTTCATGTTCTTCTTTCCTGTCTATTTCACTTTGTGTTGCTTTTTTCTCATCTTTAAACATTTTTCACTTTAACTGTTGCTTTATGGATGGTACCTTGAACCTCTTTTTCAGCTAGTTATAGAACCAAGTGATCCCAATTGTGACATTAGTGTTTTTGTGATTCTTGATGATTTTCTAAACCTGTGAGGCTTCTCGATGTTTTTTTGTTTTGTTTTGTTTTTTGTTTTTTTTCCAATTCTGGCTTGAAAATAACCTGAAATTTGAGAAATTCTAGAATGCAGGTTTCCAGAAAAAGAATGCTTTATGAGGGGGAACAGCAAAATACCAAATGGCTCAGTGTGTTGTGAGTCTCTTAACATTTGAGATGCTTGGCTACCTCAGCTCCTGCCTTTGAGTTCCATTGTTCCTGAAAAGCAACCTAAATGATAAATGATTCCAAGTTATCATTTCTCTATCGCTATGTGGGAAAGATGTGAAAATTCCTTTTCTTGGTTTGAGCAGTTATTTTAAATAAGGTTTGAATAATGAATGATATGTTTTCAATCTAAAATTTCATATGTCCGTTTGGGTATGCAGAAATAAAAAAATTGAAATGATAAACTGTGATATTTCTATATGTTGTTCATATTTAATACACTATTGGGTTTCCAGTTATATCACCAATGGCATAAAAATTCATGTGTTATTAAAACATTTGTCAGTCCTTATGGAACTTTCCATTTTCTAAGATTCTAAACACTTGTTTTATTTATTTAGAGCTAGGATTCAAGTCATTTATCAGGTACTGAGTTCGGCACTTAAATTACCTTAATTTATTTTCAGTAAACAATGGAAAACAAGTTTTTATTAAACAAATTATGTTAAAGACCCGAAGTAGGTATAATGATCTTGGCTTTTTGGATTATTTCACCTCAATTCTGCTAGGCTATTCCACACAGATTAATGAACTGGATTTTCTCTAAAGTGAGAGCATGACTGTGTTTTGTATGGAGGCCTCTTTTCAGATGGTTAATGCTGAAGAATCCTACTTGATCCTTGATTTCTGAAGATGAGAATAATGAGACTACTTAGGCTTTACGTACCACTGGGAAAGATGAACAGTGCCTCACTACGTTCATGGGAACTTGGTGTGAAACTCATAATAACCAAATTTCTAATTGAATCAGGAGCTTAAAATGATAATTTTTTTGTAGTAGAATTTCAATTCAGTGTACATTTTTCCAATTCTGTGAGAGGTAAAATTTTCAGGTATGATGATAAAGGAATTTAATAGAAAATGCAAAAGACTTACACCTAATTATAGTGGCTGAGAGTCAATTCTTCAAGAGTATTTTAATTTAATAACATGAGTTGCTTAACATCACTTAAACAAGCTTTCAACTTATATCATTGATTAGATTTAATATTTAAATTAAGAGATGAAAACTTTAAGTATTAAAATTACCTTTATAGATTACTTAGGCCTTGGTACTCACTGACATGCTGGTATCAGAAAGTAATTGGCTGTAATCTGAGGACATGTTTACTACAGGTAGCTTTTATCCTATCATCTCTCCATAATCATTACATAGTCTTAGGATTTTAATACTTCAAGCTGTTAAACTATAATAATAGCATCACAAAAACAGAATCAAAACAAAATAAAAAATACCCAGATTCCAAACTAACAGTTATTTTTATTTTTATGCTTAAAGAAGCCAAACTTCTGCAACTCCATGACAAATTGAATACACAATTTTATATATTTTGTTTATGGAAGAGATACAATATTATATTCTGCTTCTGTTCACATAGTATAAACATTCCACAGTGGTTACACAGACTTTTTTATTAATGTTTTAGGTTTTATTTAATATTCTGATACGGATATGCTATTTGCTTAATTTTCTATGATTTAACATTGAGTTTATTTCCAATTTACTGTTTACAATATTTCAACAATCACCTGTGAATATCTTGTAAAAATAGCATATTCTTTCTGAGGGATTAATTTTTCAGAAAATTCTCAGGGAAAGAATGGCAATGTATTTATGATAATCTGATTTCTTCCCTAGCTACAATAAGATTCTTAGTTTTACATAGTCAACATCTTTTCATTAAAGATTAATTTTATGCACTGTGTTTGAATTTTGTGTTATTTTGCAAACCCTTTAGTAATTGTTTACGATCCCTTCCAACTTTCTATAAACTCCATCATTCAAGGAATGTAGGAAAAGAAAAATGCTGCACTGGTGTCTTTATCAGCTTTGGTTTCTACTTTAAGGCCATTTTGAAATTTATTTTCTTGTTATTCTAGTTAAATAATAATATAAAATAATATCAAAGCAAGAAATTACCCTTGACCCCTTCATGGGCCTTGTGACAGGTATCCCTCACTTACTCAGCCCACAGCTCTCAATCCCTCGTGGGAGGGGGAGCATGCAGGTGAGTGGGTGAGGGAGCCAGAGTGAGCACTTTTGGGCACCGAAATGAGCAAAACTCTGCGTGGGCCCCTTGGCAGTGTCTATGGGGGTGTACCTGCAACCCCCATAGCCCCAGAGGGCATGGGATACAGGCAGCACTCTTGACTTTGCCATCCATGGATGGATTAAGTGTTTAACAGCTCAGTGGACCTTCTGTCATTTCACAAGGGCAGTGGGTCTGTATGACAGCTTTCTGTATCCTAAGCTCTTGTCCAGCGTCCAGGAAAAATCAGGTCACATGAACAAATTTAAGGATAGTAAATGTGAAGGATTTTATTGCTGATGGAAGTGGCATTCAGTGGGAAGGGGAGCTAGAAAAGGGATGGAATGGGAAGGTATTCTTCCCTAGAAGTACCACTTTCAAGCTGTCCCTCTGAAGTAAAGCTACTTCTGTCTGATGTTCAGCTGCCTTTTCTCTTCTCCCCTTTTCTGCTCTCTGCCAGTGGAGCCTGGGGTTTTTATTGGTACAGGATTGGGGGCAAGGCAGGCCAGGTGGTTTTGGAAAAGGCAACATTTAAGCAGGAAAACTGGGATGTAAAATTCTCACTTTGGGCTTTGGTTGCAGACCTGAGGGTGTGGCTCTCGCCAGGGACCCCACAGTTTTCTGTCTAGAATTTCTCTGCCGCCTGTCCCTATCAATAGCAGGCTTGGGACAGAGTTCTCTAGAACACATTTTTCAATATTCCTCTTTCCCTAAAGTGTTTTCCTAAGTTTAGTTTATGAATGACCTTTAAAAGAGCCATGACGATAATATGATATAAAATGTCTGTAGTTCTCTAGTTCTTGAAATCAGTGCTATGCAAAAACACAATTTTAAACTTGGTTACTCAATGAGTGATTTCAAAAGTATAATAGCATTCAGTGCAAAGCAAAACCACACGAATTTTTCATAAATGGGCATCATAAGAATATATATCTCTTTTGTGCCCTTATGGATGCATCTCTCTCAAGATCCTATTGCAGCTGTCATTGCTCTGTCTTTGACACATATTGACCTCAATATATATCCTTATTTGGATTGAGGTCGATATATCTCAAAGACAGAGCAATGACAGCCACAATAATCTCAGGTACATTCTACTAATTATACTTTAAGAGCTACACAAATAATTTACATTTGATGTTATGTGCGTTACTACAGTTATGCATCACAATAATCTTATGAGATAGTCATTATTACTGTCCCCGTTTCATGAATAAGAAAACAAGACAGTCTTAGGAAGATTGAAACATTTGCCCAAGGCCACATAGTATAAGTGATAGAGATAGGGTACAGACCCAGATAGATTTAGTCCAGAGGCACATAAACTTAAAAGATTTGAAGGGCTATGATCCCTGAGAGAAAGAGACACAGAGAAGAACAGCATTCCAGGTTAAGAAGCTAAGGAGACACCAGAGCAAATCCCAAAAAACTCAAAGTGAAGATTTTGTTAGATTTGTTCTTTGCACAATGCTGCCTATTTACCAATAGATTTCTCTCTCTCTCTCTCTCAAGAGATGAAAAATTATGAGTTCATACTGATACCTCTAATTCCACACCATTATATGTATCCAATTGCTCAATCCTAGAATCCATTGAAAGTAGCTGCACAATTGTTAACCCATACCAATGCAAAGACAAACCTATTCATTGAGTTCAACAGATATTTACTGTTCTTTGATTCTGAAATATATAATCAAAATACAGTATTCAAAAGCTAGTTGGACGTTTTTACTCTTCCTGTTCAGTGTGGTATGCTATCCATTAAAAAAACATTTATTTGCTTATGTTTGTATTTCATGTTAGGATTTTCCTCCATTCTTATTGATCTGATTTTATTTCTTTGAAAATATAAAATATAAAATGGCTCCCAAAGCAAAAACTATACTGATAGAGTTGTCTATTCTTTTTTTTTTAATTATACTTTAAGTTCGAGGGTACATGTGCACAACGTGCAAGTTTGTTACATATGTATACATGTGCCATGTTGGTGTGCTGCACCCATTAACTCGTCATTTACAATAGGTATATCTCCTAATGCTATCCCTCCCCACTCCCCTGACTCCACGACAGGCCCCAGTGTATGATGCTCCCCTTCCTGTGTCCAAGTGTTCTCATTGTTCAATTCCCACCTACGAGTGAGAATATGCAGTGTTTGGTTTTTTGTCCTTGTGATAGTTTGCTGAGAATGATGGTTTCCAGCTTCATCTATGTCCCTACAAAGGACATGAACTCATCATTTTTTATTGCTGCATAGTATTCCATAGTGTATATGTACCACATTTTCTGAATCCAGTCTATCATTGATGGACATTTGGGTTGGTTCCAAGTCTTTGCTATTGTGAATAGTGCCACAGTAAACATACATGTGCATGTATCTTTATAGCAGCATGATTTATAATCCTTTGGGTATATACCCAGTAATGGAATGGCTGGGTCAAATGGTATTTCTAGTTCTAGATCCTTGAGGAATCACCACACTGTCTTCCACAATGGTTGAACTAGTTTACAGTCCCACCAACAGTGTAAAAGTGTTCCTATTTCTCCACATCCTCTCCAGAACCTATTGTTTCCTGACTTTTTAATGATCACCATTCTAACTGGTGTGAGATGATATCTCATTGTGGTTTTGATTTGCATTTATCTGATGGCCAGTGATGATGAGCATTTTTTCATGTGTCTGTTGGCTGCATAAATGTCTTTTCTTGAGAAGTGTCTGTTCATCTCCATCGCCCAGTTTTTGATGGAGTTGTTTGTTTTTTTTTCTTGTAAATTTGTTTGAGTTCTTTGTAGATTCTGGATATTAGCCCTTTGTGAGATGAGTAGATTGCAAAAATTTTCTCCCATTCTGTAGGTTGCCTGTTCACTCTGATGGTAGTTTCTTTTGCTGTGCAGAAGCTCTTTAGTTTAATTAGATCCCATTTGTCAATTTTGGCTTCTGTTACCATTGCTTGTGGTGTTTTAGACATGAAGTCCTTGCCCATGCCTATGTCCTGAATGGTATTGCCTAGGTTTTTTTCTAGAGTTTTTATGGTTTTAGGTCTAACATTTCAGTCTTTAATCCATCTCGAATCAATTTTTGTATAAGGTGTAAGGGATCCAGTTTCAGCTTTCTACATATGGCTAGCCAGTTTTCGCAGCACCATTTATTAAATGAGGAATCCTTTCCCCATTGCTTGTTTTTGTCAGGTTTGTCAAAGATCAGATGGTTGTAGATGTGTGGTATTATTTCTGAGGGCTCTGTTCTGTTCCATTGGTTTATATCTCTGTTTTGGTACCAGTACCATGCTGTCTTGGTTACTGTAGCCTTGTAGTATAGTTTGAAGTTAGGTAGCGTGATGCCTCCAGCTTTGTTCTTTTGACTTAGGATTATCTTGGCAATGCGGGCTCTTTTTTGCTTCCATATGAACTTTAAAGTAGTTTTTTCCAATTCTGTGAAGAAAGTCATTGGTAGCTGGAGGGGGATGGCATTGAATCTATAAATTACCTTGGGCAGTGTGGCCATTTTCACGATATTGATTCTTCCTACCCATGAGCAGGGAATGTTCTTCCATTTGTTTGTGTCCTCTTTTATTTCATTGAGCAGTGGTTTGTAGTTCTCCTAGTTCTCCTTGAAGAGGTCCTTCACATCCCTTCTAAATTGGATTCCTAGGTATTTTATTCTCTTTGAAGCAATTGTGAATGGGAGTTCACTCATGATTTGGCTCGCTATTTGTCTGTTATTGGTGGATAAGAATAATTGTGATTTTGGACCTTGATTTTGTATCCTGTGACTTTGCTGAAGTTGCTTATCAGCTTAAGGAGATTTTGGGCTGAGATGATGGGGTTTTCTAAATATACGATCATGTCATCTGCAAACAGGGACAATTTGACTTCCTCTTTTCCTAATTGAATACCCTTTACTTCTTTCTCTTGCCTGATTGCCCCGGCCAGAACTTCCAACACTATGTGGAAAAGGAGTGGTGAGAGAGGACATCCTTGTCTTGTGCTGGTTTTCAAAGGGAATGCTTCCAGTTTTTGCCCATTCAGTATGATATTGGCTGTGGGTTTGTCATAAATAGCTTTTATTATTTTGAGATATGTCCCATCAATACCTAATTTATTGAGAGTTTTTAGCATGAAAGGTTGTTGAATTTTGTCAAAGGCCTTTTCTGTATCTATTGAGATAATCATGTGGTTTTTGTCTTTGGTTCTGTTTATATCCTGGATTACGTTTATTGATTTAAGCATATTGAACCAGCCTTGCATCCCAGGGATGAAGCCCACTTGATCATGGTGGATAAGCTTTTTGATGTGCTGCTGGGTTTGGTTTGTCAGTATTTTATTGAGGATTTTTGCATCGATGTTCATCAGAGATATTGTTCTAAAATTCTCTTTTTTTGTTGTGTCTCTGCCAGGCTTTGGTATCAGGATGATGCTGCCCTCGTAAAATCAGTTAAGGAGGATTCCCTCTTTTTCTATTGATTGGAATAGTTTCAGAAGGAATGGTACCAGCTCCTCCTTGTACCTCTGGTAGAATTCAGCTGTGAATCCGTCTGGTCCTGGACTTTTTTTGGTTGGTTGGCTATTAATTATTGCCTCAATTTCAGAGCCTGTTATTGGTCTATTCAGGGATTCAACTTCTTCCTGGTTTAGGCTTGGGAGGGTGTATGTGTCCAGGAATTTATCCATTTCTTCTAGATTTTCTAGTTTATTTGCATAGAGATGTTTATAGTATTCTCTGATGGTAGTTTGTATTTCTGTGGGATCGGTGGTGATATCCCCTTTATCATTTTTTATTTCATCTATTTGATTCTTTTCTCTTTTCTTCTTTATTAGTCTTGCTAGCTGTCTATCAGTTTTGCTGATCTTTTCAAAAAACCAGCTCCTGGATTCATTGATTTTTTGAAGGTTTTTTGTGTCTCTCTCTCCTTCAGTTCTGCTCTGATCTTAGTTATTTCCTGCCTTCTGCTAGCTTTTGAATGTGTTTGCTCTTGCTTCTCTAGTTCTTTTAATTGTGATATTAGAGTGTCAGTTTTAGATCTTTCCTGCTTTCTCTTGTGGGCATTTAGTGCTATAAACTTCCCTCTACACACTGCTATAAATGTGTCCCAGAGATTCTGGTATGTTGTGTCTTTTTTCTCATTGGTTTCAGAGAACCTCTTTATTTCTTCCTTCATTTCATTATGTACCCAGTAGTCATTCAGGAGCAGGTTGTTCTGTTTTCACGTAGTTGAGCGGTTTTGAGTGAGTTTCTTAATCCTGAGTTCTAATTTGATTGCACTGTGGTCTGAGAGACAGTTTGTTATAATTTCTGTTCTTTTACATTTGCTGAGAAGTGCTTTACTTCCAACTATGTGGTCAATTTTGGAATAAGTGCAATGTGGTGCTGAGAAGAATGTATATTCTGTTGATTTGGGGTGGAGAGTTCTGTAGATGTCTATTAGGTCCGCTTGGTCCAGAGCTGAGTTCAATTCCTGGATGTCCTTTTTAACTTTCTGTCTCGTTGATCTGTCTAATGTTGACAGTGGAGTGTTAAAATCTCGCATTATTATTGTGGGGGAGTCTAAGTCTCTTTGTAGGTCTCTAAGGGCTTGCTTTATGAATCTGGGTGCTCCTGTATTGGGTGCATATATATTTAGGATAGTTAGCTCTTCTTGTTGAATTGATCCCTTTACCATTATGTAATGGCCTTCTTTGTCTCTTTTGATCTTTGTTGGTTTAAAGTCTGCTTTATCATAGACTAGGATTGCAACCCCTGCCTTTTTTTGTTTTCCATTTGCTTAGTAGGTCTTCCTCCATCCCTTTATTTTGAGCCTATGTGTGTCTCTGCATGTGAGATGGGTCTCCTGAATACAGCACACTGATGGGTCTTGACTCTTTATCCAATTTGCCAGTCTGTGTCTTTTAATTGGAGCATTTAGCCCACTTACATTTAAGGTTAACATTGTTATATGTGAATTTGATCCTGTCATTATGATGTTAGCTGGTTATTTTGCTCATTAGTTGATGTAGTTTCTTCCTAACATCAATGGTCTTTACAATTTGGCATGTTTTTGCAGTGGCTGTTACCTGTTGTTCCTTTCCATGTTTAGTGCTTCCTCCAGGAGCTGTTGTAGGGCAGGCCTGGTGGTGACAAAATCTCTCAGCATTTGCTTGTCTGTAAAGGATTTTATTTCTCCTTCACTAATGAAGCTTAGTTTGGCTGGATATGAAATTCTGGGTTGAAAATTCTTTTCTTTAAGAATGTTGAATGTTGTCCCCAACTCTCTTCTGGCTTGCAGAGTTTCTGCTGAGATATCCGCTGTTAGTCTGATGGGCTTCCCTTTGTGGGTAACCCGACCTTTCTCTGTGGCTACCCTTAACATTTTTTCCTTCATTTCAACTTTGGTGAATCTGACAATTAAGTGTCTTGGAGTTGCTCTTCTTGAGGAGTATCTTTGTGGCGTTCTCTGTATTTCCTGAATTTGAATGTTGGCCTGCCCTGCTAGGTTGGGGAAGTTCTGGATAATATCCTGCAGAGTGTTTTCCAACTTGGTTCCATTCTCCTCGTCACTTTCAGGTACACCAATCATATGTAGATTTGGTCTTTTCACAAAGTCCCATATTTCTTGGAGGCTTTGTTCATTTCTTTTTACTCTTTTTTCTCTAAACTTCTCTTCTTGCTTCATTTCATTAATTTGATCTTCAATCACTGATACCCTTTCTTCCAGTTGATCAAATCGGCTACTGAAGCTTGTACATTCGTAATGTAGTTCTCACGCCGTGGTTTTCAGCTCCATCAGGTCCTTTAAGGACTTCTCTACGCTGGTTATTCTAGTTAGCCATTTGTCTAATCTTTTCTCAAGGTTTTTAGCTTCTTTGCGATGGGTTCGAGCTTCCTCCTTTAGCTCAGAGAAGTTTGATCATCTGAAGCCTTCTTCTCTCAACCCATCAAAGTCATTGTCCGTCCAGCTTTGTTCCGTTGCTGGAGAGGAGCTGCGTTCCTTTGGAGGGGGCGAAGCACTCTAATTTTTAGAATTTTCAGCTTTTCTGCTCTGTTTTTTCCCCATCTTTGTGATTTTACCTGCGTTTGGCCTTTGATGATGGTGACACACAGATGGGGTTTTGATGTGGATGTCCTTTCTGTTTGTTAGTTTTCCTTCTAACAGTCAAGACCCTCAGCTGCAGGTCTGTTGGAGTTTGCTAGAGGGCCACTCCAGACCCTGTTTGCCTGGGTATCAGCGGCGGAGGCTGCAGAACAGCGAATATTGCTGAACAGAAAATGTTGCTGCCTGATCGTTCCTCTGGAAGCTTCGTTTCAGAGGAGTACCCGGCTGTGTGAGGTGTCATTCTGCCCCTACTTGGGGGTGCCTCCCAGTTAGGCTACTCGGGGGTCAGGGGCCCACTTGAGGAGGCAGTCTGTCTGTTCTCAGATCTCAAACTCCATGCTGGGAGAACCAGTACTCTCTTCAAAGCTGTCAGACATGGACATTTAAGTCTGCAGAGGTTTCTGCTGCCTTTTGTTTGGCTATGCCCTGCCCCCAGAGGTGGAATCTACAGAGGCAGGCAGGACTTCTCGAGCTGCGGTTGGCTCCACTCAGTTTGAGCTTCCCAGCAGCTTTGTTTACCTACTCAAGCCTCAGCAATGGGGGGCGCCCCTCCCCCAGCCTCCCTGCTGCCTTGCAGTTTGATCTCAGACTGCTGTGCTAGCAATGAGTGAGGCTCCATGGGTGTGGGACCCTCAGAGCCAGTCACGGGATATAATCTCCTGGTGTGCCATTTGCTAAGACCAGTGGAAAAGCGCAGTATTAGGGTGAGAGTGACCCGATTTTCCAGTTGCCGTCTGTCACCCCTTCCCTTGGCTAGGAAAGGCAATTCCCTGACCCCTTGCACTTCCCAGGTGAGGCGATGCCTTGCCCTGCTTTGGCTCATGCTCGGTGGGATGCACCCACTGTCCTGCACCCACTGTATGACAAGCCCCAGTGAGATGAACCCAGTACCTCAGTTGGAAATGCAGAAATCACCCATCTTCTGCGTCGCTCATGCTGGGAGCTGTAGACTGGAGCTGTTCCTATTCGGCCATCTTGGAACCGCCCAATCGAGTTGTGTATTCTTATCCTCAACACTTTTACCCAATTCCCACCCACTCCTTGAGATAAATTTGGTTAGTCTATTTTCCTTGCTTTCTTACACAAAACACATACTATCAATATACTATGTTTACTCATTTGCACTTTGCTTTTTTAACTTTCCCATACATTTTAGAAATTATTTATTCATGGAAAGCAAATTTCTTTCCTCCTCCTCCTCCTTCTTTTAGTAATCCAGTATAGGTAACATAGTAGCATAGTAATCCATTTTGTGCATATATTGTAGTTTACTCATCCAAACTTCAATTTATAAAAATTTATATGTTTACAGCATATTACAGTTATAAGCAATGCTGCAATAATCAGCTTTGTTCATGTGTATTTTTATATCATCAAAGGTCAAATTTAGCTTAGACTCCTAGAAGTATGTATATCAATATTTTCCCAGTCATCTCTTGATTGGATGAAGCTTTTGAACTAGTAAACTTGACAAGAAAGTTTTCAAAATAGAGCGTTCATTGACTTTGTAAATTTATTATTTTAAATATTGGTTTTTGTCCCTTTACTTTGTTGCCTTTCTTCAGAGATGATAATTATCTTTCTTTAGATCTTCTTTGCCTGCCGTCTAGTTCAACTAATTTTTCTTTGAGGCTTTTTAGTTTTTATTACCTCATTCGCATTCACCCAGTTATTTTTCTTCTTTGATTAGTGCTTCTTTTTAAATTTTTATTTCATGTATTCTCTCCTGGGAACTGTATAATTTTTGACATAATTTTATCTTTTTGTTTTATTTGTTAAGTAAAATATTATCCTGTTTCATTTCTTTCTTTTCTTTTCTTTTTTTTTTTTTTTTTTTTGAGACTGAGTCTTGCTCTGTTGCTAGGCTAGAGTACAGTGGTGCAATCTCCGCTCACTGCAACCTCCGCCTCCCAGGTTCAAGTGATTCTTCTGCCTCAGACTCCTGAGTAGCTGGGACCAAAGGTGTGCATCACCACGTCCAGCTAATTTTTGTATTTTCAGTAGAGATGGGGTTTCACCATGTTGGCCAGGATGGTCTCCATCTCTTGGCCATCTTGGAACCACCCAATCGAGTTGTCTATTCTTATCCTCATGAATCCACCCTCCTTAGCTTCCCAAAGTGCTGGGATTACAGGCATGAGCTAGCATGCCTGGCCTCATTTCTTCTTTTTGTATATATATATATTAAAAATTTTATTTTTATTTTTATATCTCCAAATTCTTGTTGAGAATATCTTATATAGTTTAGAATGCTGTGATATGGTTTCTTCTGCAACACGGTTATGTCTATTGGGTTTTTGCTTTCTATTTTTTGCAGAGTTTTTCCTCCAGGAATTTTCATCCACTAAAATACATGAGCCTGGTTTTCTGCCTTTGTTTTATAATCTTAAAATAGCTTTAAGTCTATACATTTAGTGCAGAGGTTGGCGTGTTCACAATTCCTATTTCAAGAGCATCCTCACCTGTCAGAGTAGCAGAATGACATGTCTTTAATGGTTGTCTTTCACAATAATGTTATGGAGGATGGGGTATGTTTCCTTTTATCATTTTTGGGGTCTCTTATAACTTACAATTTCTAAATTTCTTCTTATTGTTATATTCCCCTTCACTACGCATTCTTTACTCTTTATTTCTTTTTACCCTCTTTTCTTCAGAGCCCAGTGCCTTTCTGGGTTGCCTTTCTGTTCTACCACCTCAAGCTCTGTGCACTTTTAACTGCCGTGCCTGCAAATCAGGGCTCTGATTTCAGCAGGATACTTTCTCAGTATTATAACACTTAGAGTGGACTTTCTTTTTTCTTTTTTTGAAGGGCGGGCTTCTGAACAACCTAAGGCTCTTTTCCCCAGCATGTTTCTTCTGTAATGACTTCTGGGTCCCTGCTTACTCCTTCTTCCCATACTCTCCATGCAGGGATATAGCAGGATCTCATATCAGACTTCTGATTAAAATTGGGGTTTACTTTTTGAACTTGCCAGTAATGTGAAATATGTAGTATTCTAGATCTTTTAGTTAAGTTGAGAGCATGTGGATTTATTTGTCCTTCCCACTGACCTGTAAAGAATTTTTTTTTGAAGGATGTGTGGAGATATTTCTTGATATCTCTGAGGGAGCATCGTTCTGGTAATATGGCAAAACTTAGAGAGGAAACCAACCATTGTTGTCAAGCTGAGAGGCCATTGTTTAGGTGACAATAATAAGAACCAGGGGCAAATAGAAAAAAGCACATCCTTTATTCTCCCACCAGCCTTCTCATGTTCCTTTGGAACCTTATTGCAGGCTTAGCAGAATCAACTGGCAAAGAAGAAATGTAGATTGCAGAGTCCTTGTCCCATCATCTCAAAGCAGAGCAGAGAAAGAGGTGGGCTTGGAATTTAGAGAAAACAACTTAATCCAGTACTACGAACTTGGTCACTTTATTCAAATTCACTCAGCTGTACAACTAAGATTTATACACTTTTCTGCACATATGTTTTATTTCAATGAAAAATTACTTAAAAAGAAAAGATAATCCTATTCACCCCTTCTCCCTCCAGAACCCATTCCCCCTGAAAAAGATTCTCGGTGGATAGTTGTGGCTATTGTGGCTATAAGTGGTGATGCCATCTATATTTCTGTGGAAATGATGCTCACTTGGCCAGGTACTAATCCATAGGTTAAAGAAAAACAACAATTGGGTTTTTAATAGCGATTTGGGCATTGTCCTATAGAGAGACATTGAGAATAAAAAAAGTTCTCTATGTAGAATCATCAGGGGTTATCTCACTTAAACAGATATATTTTAAATTCAAAATAACAAGATAATATAGGGAGGACTACACAGGATATTTTCTTAGCTCCCAAATAAATGTGCCCCACACTTATCTTATATGTCTAATACATCACTGTGTTATTGGTGGATTGTCATTCAAAGTTACATTCTTCTAAATTCTCACAAATTTATTACGTACAAACAACTCCCTTTGAATAAAGCAATGTCTTATGTTTTCAAAGCTCTAACCCACCATTCACAATGGGAAACAGGAAGTTTTAAACATGTTTAGGAAAGTATCACAATTCCTTTTGTTTCAGCACCAAGTACCAATGTTGCTGCCATGTCTCTTAAAATTTAACTTAAAAGTTAAATTTGCAAAAACTCTTTCAAAATGTTGACATTTAAAATACATAAAAGCATAGAAATACTTATAAAATGATCTTTCTTACAAGCAAAAAAACAGAAAAGCAAAAGCCTAATTTTTTTTAACTAAGCTTGATGTTTCAATGGAAAAAAAATTATGATGGGATATTTTCACAGTAGAAAATAATACCAAAATTCAAATGTTTAATGTAATGACCATAAAAAGAATCCTTACGCCATTTCGATACTGCCAAAATAAAAAGGAAATTGTTTTTTTAAAGTTTATGTTATCCCATGTTCTAACAAATTTGGTATGAGTTTGCAAGTCTGAGTTCTCTCTCTGCTATTCCTGACTATTGTTTTGGAACATTGAAGTACTCTCAGCCTTCAATTCCTCAGGCATAAAATAAGAGGAAGAATCTGTCCTCACCTGCCTCCCTGTGCAATCATCACAAAGACAACTTGCCCTGTAATGGAAAGCAAAGGTATAGCATTCAATGGGCTCTGTCATTCATGGTCTTCCATTTGTTTAGTCCTACAGAAGACTAAAATGTAATCCCTAGATTCTAACTGGGCATAAAAGGCTGCCAATTGCGATTTCAGAAACTCTTCTCAGCCACAGCAGCATTTGCAGACATGAACATATATGTCAACACCTTT